>NC_088366.1:4944323-4956823 GCF_034508935.2 Berghia stephanieae | reverse complement strand
CCAAATGTGACCCTTCGTCTCAAAACGGTATTAAGTCGGGATGGTTAAGATGTTGAAAATTGAATTTATAGCTAGAAATATCAGACTTGTGTTGAGTTTGTATGTTTTATTGAGGAGAATGGATACCATATTTTAGGGTGAGAATGCCAACAATTTATATTTATGACCAGTTTAACATTGAATTCGGCTTTGAAGCATCTGATTCGTTCCGACATAATACCGTTTTTAGACGACGGGTTACAAATACGAAATGTTTCGGGCTCAAACATCTTCATCATCCAATATCAATAAATAATATTAAAAATGAACACCTCGCTTCAAATTCAGACGATAATGTTTTTATTATTCGCTGAAGAAGTGTTTTGACCACGAAACGTTCCATGTTTGGTATTTTGTTCCTTTTCAGGCTGTCGTATATATTCATTTTTGTGTATTACTATTTATAGTCCACAGCTTCTAACAGCTTAATATCACTTTGTGTTGAAAAAAGGTATAGTCTCATAAACAAACATGAAAAGAACAGTTTCAAAAAATAATAAAATACCAAATATGGAACGTTTCGGCCTCAAAACCCTTCTCCAACCAACAATTAAAAAAAAAAACAAAAAAAAAAAAAACAGAAACAAAACAATAAAGAAATAAATACATTACTAAATTCTATATGGAGTTTGATATTTTTTTTTTCTTTTTTTTTTTTTTTTTTTTTTTGGGGGGGGGGGGGGTGGAGCTGCAGAAGGGTTTTGAGTCCGAAACGTCCCGTGTTGGGTATTTTGTTCTTTTTTTTTTGTTTTTGAAGTGTTATATTCATGTTTGTTTATTACATTTTACAGTCCACAGCCTCTAACAGCCTACTTTCACTTTGACTTTTAAACTAAATTAAATTAAATTGATCATCAATACGTGGACTGCGAGACAAGGGACAAAAAACATTAGATTTATTCCTGTGTAATATTAAAAATAGTTTAAATGTTTACCCCGTGCCCCATTAGGTTTATCTGACCACTGCATGCTCTTGCTACTCCCACCTACCGCCCTGTTTTTAAACGTGTAAAACCAGTAAAGAAAAGTGTACAGATCTGGAACGGAAGTGTGTGTGAAGATTTGCGTGGTTGTTTTGAATGCACTGACTGGAATGTTTTTATCGAATCATGTGATAGTGTGGATGAGCTGAATGACTGTGTGAGTGAGTATTTAAAATTCTGTGAACAGCTAGTGTCTTGTAAAAAAGAAATAAAATATTATCCTAACAATAAGCCTTGGATAACAAAAGATCTAAAACTTTTATTGAACCAAAAGAAAACTCTCTATACTAGTGGAAACAAAAAAGATCTGAAAACAAAACAAAAGAGATAAAGAGGGTAATATCTAGTTGTAGAGACAAGTACAAAAATAAAATTGAAAAATGCTTTTCTTCTGGGGATATACGGGACACGTGGCGGGGGCTTAAAACTGCTGTTAACTATAATCCAAAGCCCACGATTATATCAGAAGATATCGAAATTGAAACTTTAAATAAATTTTATTCACGTTTCGACACAGCAAACAAATTTGATATTGAAAATGAAAAACATAAATTAGACAGGGCTTTGGAAGATGAAATGGCTGTTGAGGTCAGTGAAGAGGAAACGAGATTCGTATTTTCGAAACTAAACGAGAGGAAGGCTGCTGGGCCGGATGGATTGAAAGGAAAACTATTAAAAGAATGTGCCCACCAGCTTTCCCCCATTTATACACATATTTTTAACTGGTCCTCCAATGCGTTTCAATCCCTGAAATTTGGAAAACTTCGAAAATTATTCCTGTTCCAAAAAAAGAAAAACTTGAAACTATGAACGATCTCAGACCTGTTGCACTGACTTCAATAGTCATGAAATCTTTAGAAAAACTTGTTCTTATTAAAATTAGGAATCAGTTTATGCCATTGAGTGATCGTCATCAATTTGCTTACAAACCAGGACGTGGCGTAGAGGATGCCATTTTGCTGTTTACAAACAACATCTACAGGCATCTAGATCACGCTAGGAGCTATTGCAGATTGCTTTTTGCAGATTTTTCTTCAGCGTTCAATACAATGCAACCCCAGTTGGTTGTTCAAAAATTGACTAGTCTGAATTTAAACAAGTATATAATTGCTTGGGTGCTCGAATTTCTTACGGAGAGAGCACAATATGTTCAATTAGGGCAAAACAAATCTTCCTGTATAACTACATATACTGGCGCTCCTCAAGGTTGTGTATTGTCCCCTGTATTATTCACAATATACACGAATGACTGTAGAAGTCAAAACCTGAGTGTACTTTAATAAAGTTTGCAGATGACACCGCTCTTCAAGGCCTCATAACAAATGGCAACGAAGTGGCTTATAGGCAAGAAACTGATAGATTTGTGTCTTGGTGTGATGCCCACACACTAGAGCTTAACATAAGCAAGACAAAGGAGCTAGTGATTGACTTTAGGAGAGTGAAGGAACGATAGAACCGTTAAAATTAAAGGACCAATTCGTCCAGCGAGTTCCTCACTACAAATACCTTGGTGTAACGATTGATGACAGGCTCAAGTGGGATGAACACTTGAAAATAATTAGGCATAAGATGTGCAGACGTACATATTTTTTATCAAAACTCTCTCAGTTTAGAATAGATAAAACCTCTGCACATTATTTTATAGAGCAGTAATCGAAAATGTTTTGTCATTTTGTATAACAGCTTGGGGAGGCAATTGCTTAGCAGTGGAAAGGAACAAAATAAATTCAAATATTAAAAAATCCATTAAACGCTATATAAATGATGTTGACGATGTAGATTTTTATACGAGAAATTTTGTATAAATAAAATAACTAAATATTAAATGACCAGTATCATCCACTAAGACCATCAATTATTATGTCAGAAAGAAGTGGTCGCCCTTTCTCTATTTCAACGAAAACAGAGAGACACCGAAAATCTTTTCTGCCGTCCAGTATTAGGCTTTATAACAACAAGCAATAATCATTTTATATAATTATTTCTCATTTTTACTTTTTAAAATATAAATATTAATTTATTAATTTATTTGTTTTGCAATCTTTTCAATTTTCAATTTATAGTGACAGTTTTAACTATTTTACAGTGTTGAAATTATTCATATTATAAAGCGCAGCTCTGGTTATAGAGCTGCTCCTTTTTTATATATATACATCCTATTTCCATTGTATTTTTATCTTATGTGTAAATTATAACACGTCTGTACAAAAAATTTCCTTTTTGGGATGCAATAAAGTATTATTATTATTATTATTATTATTATTATTATTATTATTTATATAGCCCAATATCCACTAAATGTGATCAAAGCACTTTACAAGAGGTCCCTGGATAACAGCAACATTTATCATTTGGGCCGGGACATGCGGCCTGCTAGGCGATATTACAATTTTTCGGACAAAGACAACGCAGTTAACGGCCAGGTACTCATTTTACACCTGAGTACGGTGAGAGAATGTGAGTAAAGAGCCTTTTCCAAGGACTCAACTTTGCACCGAGTGCGAGGCTCGAACCCAGGACCTTCCGATCCGAAAGTGAGTGTCATACCACAGACCACATAACCGCATTGACTTAGTATTGATAGTATGCGCTTGGCGAAGAAGCTCATAACATTGCCATCCGGAAGTATAACGGACCAACACACAAAACTGTGTGTATCCATGAACGTGTATAGTCGGGTTAAAACAGTTCAGTGAGCATTACTCATAAAGGCGGATGGCAAAAAACAATAACAAAGACCTGAATGACGCATCTTCGAACTATCTATAGACAGTATGCAGATGACGTCACTCAGGCCTTTGTTATTGTTTTTGCCATCCGCGTTTGTGAGTTGTTCTCACTAAACTGTATTAACCTGACTATAAAAGTTCATGGTTACACAGAGTTTGTGTGTTGGTTCGATATACTTCCGGATGGCAATGTTGTGAACTCCTTGGCCAAGCGTATTCTATCTATAGTTTCATCCGTTGTTGTCCTTCAGGTAGGTCTCGAGACAGGTGTTAGGTGTTGAAATGATAAGATGACGTGCCTAAAAGGGCTATTTTGACGTGCTAAGGTGCAAACATCACAGGTAATTTAATATGTGTTCAGGGAATGAGAGTAGCGTCCCTTGATTGGACGTCACCCATAGTCTGTGACGTCACCGGCGGAAAAGTTATTAGAGAGAGAACGTCATGTTGGTTGTGCGAATGATTCTCTCATCCTCGCTTCCGAATATATATATATATATATATATATATATATATATATATATATATATATATATATATATATATTATATTTTTTTTTTCTTGAGTAAAGCCACCATAAACTTAACTATAATTAAAACATAACATTTGACAATTCGATCACCGCCACATAACACCGTTTCGAGGTAGTGGGTTTCATATTATCACCTATAACTTGATGATTTCGTTGAGACACGACGGGCGAAGGCACCTGGTTGAGTTCTGACATCTGACACTGTTCATATAGTATCAAGACCAATTAGTGAAAATCGTGATGGGGTTTGTAGCTCAGCGGTTATGACACTCACCTGGGAGGGCCAAGGTTCGAGTCCCGCTCTATAGATAGTATGCGCTTGGCTAAGAAGCTCATAACATTGCCATCCGGAAGTATAACGGACAAACACACAAAACTGTGTGTATCCATGAACGTTTATAGTCATGTTAATAAGTTTAGTGAACATTACTCATAAACGGTGATGGCAAAAAACAATAACAAAGACCCAGTGACGTCAACTAAGAACTATCTATATAATGCACAGTTCAGTCCTTGGTAAAGTGCTCTATAGATGGAATGAAGATTGACTTCACTCGGGTCTTTGTTATTGCTTATTGCCAACCGCGTTAATTAGTAATTCTCACTAATGGTATTAACCAGTCTTTATGGTTACACAAAGTTTTGTGTGTTGGTCCCTTATACTTCCGGATGGCAATGTTGTGAGTTTCTTAGCCAAGCGGACACTATCTATAGACCAATCAGTCAAATCGTGATGGGTTTGTGTGTGTAGTGGTATTCATGGCACTCACGTGGTAGGATCGAAGTTCAAGTCCCGCTCTATACGGTACAAATTTGAGTCCTTGGGGGGAAAAAGGGGCTCTATAGATAGTATGCAGATGACGTCACTCAGGCCTTTGTTATTGTTTTTGCCATCCGCGTTTGTGAGTTGTTCTCACTAAACTGTATTAACCAGACTATAAAAGTTCATGGTTACACAGAGTTTGTGTGTTGGTCCGTTATACTTCCGGATGGCAATGTGTGAACTCCTAGGCCAAGCGCATTCTATCTATAGACCAGTTAGTCAAATTATCGTGGTAGGTTTGTGGTCCAGGGGTATGACACACGTCTGGTAGGGCTAGGGTTCGAGTCCCCCTCTTACGGAGCAAAGTTTAGTCCTTGTACAGAGGTCTTCACTCACATTCTGTCACCGTTACTCAGGTGTTAAAAGAGTACCTAACACCGGATTAGAATTCATGAACCTGTTACTTAACAGATCTTTTTTTTCTTTTCTTCCTGAGCGACATTTCTCCAACGAGGCTTCTCGATTAAGGGATGTTGAATATATATATATATATATATTTATATATATATATATATATATTATATATATATATATATATATATATATATATATATATATATATAGTATGCGCTTGGCTAAGAAGCTCACAACATTGCCATCCGGAAGTATACGGGACAACACACAAAAACTGTGTGTATCATGAACGTTTATAGTTGTTAATACAGATCAGTGAGCATTACTCATAAACGCGGATGGCAAAAACAATAACAAAGACCTGAGTGACGTCATCTTCGAACTATCTATAGATATATATATATTTAGATCCTGGGTTCAAGCTTCGCTCGCCGCATAGTTGATTCTTAGAGAAGGCTCTTTACTCATATTCTCTCACAGTACTCAGGTGTTGTAAAATGCAGTACTTTGCCGTTAACACCTGACTCTGTAATATCGCCTAACAGGCGTCAAGTCTCGCTCTACATTGTTACGTGTTGATGTTGGTCAGTGACCCTTCGTAAAGTGCTTTGAGCACATTTAGTGGATATTGCGCTATATAAACTATATATATATATATATATATATATATATATATATATATATGGGGGGGGGGTGTATGTTTATGTGTGTGTGTGTGTGTATATATATATGTGTGTTTGTGTGTGTGTTTGTGGGTACATGTTTGTGTGTTTGTGCGTGTCTGTGTGTGTGTGTGTGTGTGTGTGTGTGTGTGTGTATTCATTACAATTCAATTTATTGTTTAAATGAAATGACAATGAGATTGCTTTCTTCTTTTTAATCTTTTCTGTCGATTTCTGTTTTCGACAATCTGCCACAAATTGGGGGATTAGGATAATAGTGAATAAGTCTGTCACCGCGTAATTGCAAAGTCATCTAATTGCATGAGATTTTTGCATTTAGACGAACTGTCGTGACTATCGCTTCTAAACAGTATCATTTCAGTTGGTAGAGCGCTTGCCTCACACGCAAAGATATCGAGATTGATCCCGGGAGCTTGTCGAGATTGTTTCAGACACCCCCCCCACCCCCCTCCCAATGCCCAACCAGCAGTGATTGGTAGTTGGTTCTGTTAGATCTTGGTGAAAGTACTTCTGCAATAAAACTAGAGTCCTATCCAAACCGAAGAAAGGAGATTCTACTGGCCGTTTCGTGCTACTCAGGTTGAAAATGGTTTGACAAAATGCCAAATGCTGACCTTTTGACAAGAACAAACCAAGAACAAATAAATGGATGTCCAGGTCAGACGCAGAAAGTGGAGATGGGTTGGCCATACCCTGCGGAAAGAGCCCTGTAATAGAACTAAACAGGCTCTCGAATGGAACCCACAGGGCAAGAGGAAACGGGGTCGTCCAAAACAGACGTGGAGGAGAAGCCTTCACCAAGATTTGAGCGTCTTCAATCTTACCTGGAGTGAGGCAAAGGTCTGTGCCAAGGACAGAAGAAGATGGAAGAGTGCTGTTGGGGCCCTATACTCCGCGGGAGCCAAGAGGCATAAGTCAAGTAAGTCAAGTTTCATGCTACAGAAACCGGGTTAAACTACGGATCTGTGAGTCTGATGGACTCTGAAGGACTTGACTATGATGATGAAAGTAGAATTTAAATCCTAAAATGTGACCCCAAAACGGTAGTATGGCCGGAAGACAAAAAAAGAAAGAAAAAAGGAAATAGTGCATTTATATTGCGCAATATCTACTAAGCCTGCTGAAAGCGCTTTACAAGGGTGATTAAAATAGAAGTTATAGGTTACTTACTTACTTACTTATCCGAACCAGAGACCACCTGAGCTCTTGCCCCTTCGGTCTTGTGCCATGACGTAGAAGTCTTAGAAGCTAAAGGTTAAAATGTGACCCATTTCCTCAAACCTGTATGGTGTCGGAATGATCTAGATGTTTAAAAATGGAATGTAGGATAAACATGGATAAATTGGATAACATTTTTCACGAGTTCATTAAAAGAGTGGATATCATTTCCTGAAGTGGCAAAAAATCATTTTTTTAAAGCTTTTTTATAGCGCAATATCCAACTTAACGTGCTCAAAGCGCTTTACAAAGGGTCCCTGACTAACAGCAACACGTAACATGTATAACGAGACATGACATAACGCCTGTTAGGCGATATTACAGGGGTTTTTTTACCAACAAAGACAACATGTTAACATCCAGGTACTCATTTTACACCTGGTTAAGGGTATAAATGTTCTGTTTAAAGAATAAAAAATTGAGCTTTATATAGCGCAATTTCCACTAAATGTGCTCAAAGCGCTTTACAAGGGATCCCTGGTCAACAGCAACATTCAACATGTAGGACGGGACATGACGCCTGTTAGGCGATATTACACTTTTACGGACAAAGACAACGCTGTTAATGGCCAGGTACTCATTTTACACATGTGTACGTTGAGAGAATGTGAGGAAAGGGCCTTTTCCAAGGACTCAACTACGCGCTGAGCAAGGTCGAACCCAGGACCGTCCGATCGGAAACGAGTGTCATATTATCACAAAACCACATAGCTACCCCTCTCTTCCAAAGCACAATAGCTGATTTACAAGGGTTCCCAATTATGCGAATTCAGGCCTTTTTCCCGTTTAGACGGAGTAGCTAGACATTCATAATCTTCATATTATAAAGAAATTGGTATATTAAAATGCCATTCGTCAAATCAGGAAAAAGTTGATGAGATTTCTTATGCGGGTAAATATTCAAATTTTATGCTAATGAATGTTTGACTCGACCTAAAACATCCTGGAGTGTGGATTTAGAAGATTCGTATTTAACCCTTTGTCGGAAGTGAATATAAATTTTAAAAAAAATAATTAAAATTAGCTTTATATAGCCCAGTATCCACTAAATGTGCTCAAAGCGTTTGACAAGGGGTCCCTGGTCGACAGCAAAATTTAACATGTAGGAACAGGGCATGCCGCCTGTTAGGCGATATTACAATTTTCGGACAAAGACAACGCTGTTAACGGCCAGGTACTCATTTTACACCTGAATACAGTGAGTAAAGAGCCTTTTCCAAGGACGTCGAGAGCGAGGCTCGAACCCAGGACCTTCCGATCCGAAAGCGAGTGTCATACCACAAGACCACATATTGAGATGATAGAAGCTGTGGAGGGTTAAAAATGAAAAGTGGAGTACAAACATAAATATAAAAGCATTTAGAAAAAAAAAACACTGAAAACACTGAAAGTTTCGGGCTCAAATCCCATCTTCAGCCACGATGCCCCTAAATTTTCCCCTAAAAATGTTGATAATCATTCTGATTCGATCATGATCCTTTTGCGTATGAAGCGAGTGCTCTACCTACTAAACCATCGGGATCTACGGAGACAGGGTTTGGACCCTACATAGCATGACAGTCAGACATTTCTTCAAAAGATTTTTGGAGATCGTGAAAAAATTGCCATAACATTTTATATAACTTTATCCTGCCAAACTCCGAAAAATCACGTATTTAACATTTTAGCCAGAAATTGAGCTTTTAAAAATTAGTTTGATCTTTTATATATAGCGCAATATCCACTAAACGTGCTCAAAGCGTTTTACAAGGGGTCCCTGGCCAACAGCAACGCTTAATATGTAGGACGAGACATGCCGCTTGTTAGGCGATATTACAATTTATTTCAGAGACAACGTTGTTAACAGTCAGGTACTTATTTTACACCTGAATACGGTGAGAGAATGTGAGTAAAGAACCTTTCCCAAGGACTCAACTATCCGCCGAGCGAGGCTCGAACCCAGGACATTCCGATCCGAAAGCGAGTATCATACCACTAGACCACATACTACATAGCCGACAAACTCGTCCTTCAAATATCGATGTCTTAAAATGACCCTCATCTTGTTGAAAACTCTCAAACCTGGGACGTCAATGAAGACTTCACGAAATCCCAGGTTTCACTGTTTAAAAAAAAAAACAATCTAGACCAGGCTCATGTTAATCGATCGATATTTTAGGGTTGAAATTTCTGGCCAAATTTTTTTAACATTTTTTTTTTTTTTCACAGTTAGACAATATTAAAATATTTGGCAGTATTTATCAAAGCCATTGGTTGGCCGCTAATTACCTTAATAAAAATAATTCAAACACGATCTTTCTTGCTTAATACATATTGAAATAATAATCCATGGCTTATAATATTAGCATAACCCCTGATTATGATGATAACGCTTAGCCCTGCCGTTACGGCCCTTAACATATGACCCGTCGTCTCAAAACGGTATTATGTCGGAACGAATCAGATGCTTCAAAGCCGAATTCAATGTTAAACTGGTCATAAATATAAATCGTTGGCATTAGCACCCTAAAATATGGGATCCATTCTCCTCAATAAAACATACAAACTCAACACAAGTCTGATATTTCTAGCTATAAATTCAATTTTCAACATCTTAACCATCCCGACTTAATACCGTTTTGAGACGAAGGGTCACATATAGGGAATGAGATTAGCGGAAGAGTAGCGTCCCTTGATAGGACGTCACCCATAGTCTGTGACGTCACCGGCGGAATAGTTATTAGAGAGAGAACGTCATGTTGGTTGTGCGCATGCGTCTCTCGTCCTCGATTCCGCGCACAACTAACATGACGTTCTCTCTCTAATAACTTTTCCGCCGGTGACGTCACAGACTATGGGTGACGTCCAATCAAGGGACGCTACTCTTCCGCTAATCTCATTCCCTATTATATTATGAAGAGTGGATTTTCAAAGTTCCCTATCTTCGTTTTTTCCCAATTTTGAGATATTGAGGATTATCTCCCCTACAATTTCTCATTTCATTCAGTTTGTTATTTTATCACATTTAAACTTCAAATTCACAACAATCTAAGGACAGTTTTTTGTGTCAAATGATGCTTAAAAATATAATTTACATTTCAATTTATCTCGTGGATGGAAAATCTCAAAAAGTAGGAAAAAATCGACTTTGGAAAACCAGCCTTCATTTTATGTTGAATAGAGTCGTTCTTTGCACTAATAATAAGACCAACGGGAGGCGGCGTGTTGATGTTTTTAATTTCAGAAAAGTGAGTGGAGCAGGCACTTATGTTGGTAACAACAAGATATGAAGTGAGTAGAAAAGTGCCAGAAGACAATAGAGAATAAAAAATTTTTTCGCGGCGGTGGTGGGGTTTGAACCTGTGACCTTATTGGAGTTGTCGTGTTGATGTTATGCGTTGAGGTTTAATACTCACAAGTTTCTGCCCGCCAGATAAATCGTACCACCAAACACACACACAAAAAATTATTGTGTAACATTTAAACGTTTATTGATACTATGATTCAATGTAAAATATCCACAAGATCCGTCAGCCAAATTAAACATTTTATCACACAAAACTGATTCCAATATCGTTGGAAGTTTGAAACCAGACCTCCGGAGGAACGGGTACGTTCAATGTACAGATCTTGTGCTTTCAGAGTGATAGCATCTAATTTTCTAGCCCTTCTTCTTCTTTTTCTTCGTTCCTCTGATGGACATCTATGGCTGCAGTCCGATATCTGCTATGAAGTCTGTGGTCCGCTTTAGGTCCTCAGCCTCACCATAGAGCTTTGTGTTGAGTGTTGTAGGGGTGACCCAGTGGTTCGAACGTTACACGTTGTATAATGGGCAATCCATAAGCACATGTAAAGTGGTTTCATGGTCGGTTCCACATGGGCAATAAGGGGTTGTTCCAAATACATGCTGGTCGTCAATAAAGATCATCCATCCTCGCTCTTTTACGTCCCGTAATCTTAAGAATCTGCCTACACATCCTGCTACTGAAATAGTTATGTCACCTTATGACTCAGTATGTAACCTATTCATATTAGTCATCCGAAGGACTGGTTGCATACTTCTAAGAAGATTTGAACCGGAACGGATGAAAGTGTGGATAGCCATTTCAATGAAAGAAATGATCCCCGATCTCTGACTTCTTTGCACTACCTCGCCTTAAAAACACTATTTTTAATTTATTTGTTTTTTCATTGATTGTCCCTGATAGACATCATATCTGGTTGATGTGGTTTCATTTTGTTTTGGTGGTGGAACTGTAAAGAAACACATCGTAATGATTTCACCTTTAATCATTATGTCCATTAGAATCGGTTACTTCCTTGTCATGTTACCACTAGTCTCTGCCCCCTCTCTCTCTCTCTCTCTCTCTCTCTCTCTCTCTCTCTCTTTCTCTCTCTATCTCTCTCTATCTCTCTCTCTATATCTCTCTCTCTCTCCCTCTCTCTCTCTCTCTCTCTCTCTCTCTCTCTCTCTCTCTCTCTCTCTCTCTCCCTCTCTCTCTCTCTCTCTCTCTCTCTCTCTCTCTCTGTTTTTTCCCTCAAAATGTATGTCTATCAATCAATCAATCTATCTATCCATCTATCTATCTATCTATCTATCTATCTATCTATCTATCTATCTATCTATCTATCTATCTATCTATCTATCTATCTATCTATCTATCTATCTATCTATCTATCTATCTATCTATGAATCAATCTACCCACCTTATCTATCCCCTGATAATATATCTATGTTTATCTCTGATTCTACTATAAACACGACTCACACACACACACACACACACACACACACATTCACGTACAAGTATTTGCTCAGACATCCCATTCGTGTTAATATGTTGACACAGCCAAATATCTTCATCTCCCAAAAGAATCAGGAAATATTCCCACCCCATCCAAATTTGCATTCTGGGAATTGTGGGTACACGGTCACTGTTCAAATTTTCACTACCACGAGTGTAGTCGTTTGGCAGTTGTTGTCTTTGGATTGGAAGGTCGTGGATCGAATCCTGTACGGCTATGTTGTGATCTAGTGGTTTGACACTCGCCTCACGATCAGAAGGTCTAGGGTTTGAGTCCCGCTCTGAGCGACGCATATTTCAATCCTTGGAGAAGGATCTTTACTCACATTCTCTCACCGTACTTAGGTGTAAAATG
>NC_088366.1:4914323-4939323 GCF_034508935.2 Berghia stephanieae | reverse complement strand
TGTATTATCTGTACTATAAAAGTTCATGGTTACACAGAGGTTTGTGTGTTGGTCCGTTATACTTGCGGATGGCAATGTTGTGAGTTTCTTAGCCAAGCGCATACTATCTATAGGTTCTGAGGAACTAAACTTTCCTTTTAAACAAGATGTTTTGTATCGTTATCTCTGTCCGAAATTGAAAAAAAATAGATATCGCCTAACAGGCGTCATGTCCCGACCTACATTTTACTTAAAACACGTTTAGTGGATATTGCTCTATATAAAATCTCATTTTATTTTGTTATTAATTTTTATTTATTTATTGAGTCAAAGGCACGTATGCGGTCCTGTAGGTGGAGCCGGAAATTCGTATTCCTGCGATATATATATATATATATATATATATATATATATATATATATATATATATATATATATATATATATATATATATATGTAAACATCGACATGTTGAACCATTCACATACCTATTCATCTATCTACATATCTATTTATCAAGCAAAATACCTATCCTTCGATATCATAAAATCTACCCTTCCATCTCTCTCTCTATATCCATATCCTTTCTATCTTATATTTTATTTGTCTATAAACTATTCGTTTCTTTCTCTCTCTCTCTCTCTCTCTCTCTCTCTCTCTCTCTCTCCCTCTCTCTCTATCTCTATCTATCTATCTCTCTCACACACACCCTCCCACTCTCTCTCTCTCTCTCTCTCTCTCTCTCTCTCTCTCTCTCTCTTTCTTTATTTCATTTATGTTGCGCAATATCCACTAAAAGTGCTCAAAGCGCTTGACAAGGGATGACAAGCCAAAAGCATCAATGAACATCTACATATTTGTCTATCTATATTTCCATCTATCAATTTATTTATCTGTCTATCAAAATAATATAACATAATATACATCTTGAATACCCACAGAACCGGTCATTCTAGATAGACTGAAGTAAGAATACCGTCCCACCCATCCCATCCCATCCCATCCCAGCCCAAGCCCTAGTCTCAATAGATCCCATTCCCTGGTTTCCACCACCACATTGTATCCAATGAAAGCCATTTAAAACTGCCGAACTCTGGGAAAAATCGTATTTCAAAATTTGGCCAGAAAATATCCTTCTTCAAATATCGATCGATTTAAATGACCCTCATCTTGGCAAAAATTCTCAAACCCGGGACTTATCGAATTCTTTCTTAAAGTCCTGTGTTGTAGAGTTTTTAACATAACGTGGGTGATTTAAATCGATCGATATTTGAAGGACGAGTTTTCTGGCCAAATTTTGAAATACGAGTTTGTTCCAGAGAACGGTAGACGACTGGTTTAAGTCCAAGGATATATTTTCCGACACGTTCTGTTATTAAGAGATGTTAAATCTAGCGTGGCCAATGAGCTATCGTGGGTAACGTGATAGCCAATGCTGATGGGTGTTCGGACATTCCGCCACTCTCATTCATCGCGTCTGGGAGAACTGAAGACCCTCCGACTAGAACGTTGGGGGATTCCCCCATTCTGATAGGGAAACGACACGCTAGATGATGACACGTCACGTTGTGTGTCTAGAAATGCTCAACCGATGTTGGAGGTTTAAAAAATGCTTGTGAATATATAAATAATTAGATAGATAGATAGATAGATAGATAGATAGATAGATAGATAGATAGATAGATAGATAGATAGATAGATGGATGGATGGATAGATAGATAGATAGATAGATAGATAGATAGATTCATAAACAAATAGAAGGGATTAGTTCAGAAAAGACCCTAAGTGCCACCAACCCATATTTTTAGCAAGTGGAAAAAAAAGCCCAGCATTTTGTATAAAACTATTGGGTCTAAGTGTTTGCACGATGAGCATAAACCACAAATACATCAACAATTACAAAGAATCTAACGTTGTGCAGCTTTGTAAGGAATGACCAAAAAAAATGGCTTTTCTCCAAAACAATATTTTGACACTTGGGGGCCATATTGAACTGAAAATAAATAAATAGCTAAGTAAATGGATAGATAAATAGACGAATATATATATATATATATATATATATATATTATATATATATATATATATATATATATATATTATATATATATATATATATATATATATATATATATATATATATATATATATATATATATATATATGTGTGTGTGTGTGTGTGTGTGGGCATAAATTATTATTATCATTATTATTGTTATTATTATTATTATTATTATTATTATTATTATTATTATTATTATTATTATTATTATTATTATTATTATTATTATTATTATTATTATATAGATATTTACCACGATAATATAGAACACATATCGATGTTTCAGGCCTGTATGGCCATCATCAGAACTGTGAAGAACATGCAGTAGAAGTATTTTTACTTGTTGTCGACTCAAGTGTTTCCGTAGTGTCAATATTGATTAATACATGTTTTCGTCTGTGTGGACAGGTGTTATATATTTCTTTTTAGTGTTGAGTGTGGCCTCTGGAAGGTGATTGATGATAGTGTATTTTATTCCAGCTTCATAAATTCATTAATTGATATATAGATAAATAATTGATACGTGCGGCTATGTGGTCTTGTGGTATGACACTCGCGTTTGGATCGGAAGGTCTTGGGTTCGAGCCTCGCTCGGCGCATAGTTGACTCCTTGGAAAAGACTCTTTATTTACATTCTCTCACCGTACAATGTACACCGTTTAAAATGAGTACATGGCCATTAACAGCTTTGTCTCTGTCTGAAAAAAATTGCAATATCGCTTAACAGGCCCCATGTCTTGTTCTACGTTACGTGTTGCTGTTGGTCAGAGAACGCTGTAAAGTGCTTGGGGCAGGTTTACTGAATATTGCGCTGTGTAAACGCTCAATCTTAATCAATCATTTGATAATCAAATGAATAATTTAGTAAATAAATAACTAATCACAAAGACATGGGATTTTTGCCTCAATTTAAAGTATTAGATTCAATCATCTGTGGCTTATGTGGCTTTGTTGTCATTTTGTGAAATGTTTTGTCGTATTGTGGGGGCTCCGTTAGCTCAGTTGGTAGAGCACTCGCTTCATACGCAAAAGGATCGAGATCGACACCGGGTTAAGGTTTAAGGTTCGATCCCCAGTCGAGTCAGACTGGGTTCTTTGGGGGATGTTTTCATTGTCTTGTATATTTTCCCTTGCTTTTTTTCTGGCACTTGTTTATACACACTTGTTCAGATATAGATAGAATAAATTTGACATCACCAGATCTTTGTTATTGTGTGTTTTTTTTTGTTTTGTTTTTTTGCCATCCATGTTTACGCGTAATTCTCACTTAACTGTATTAACCAGACTATAAAGGTTCAAGGTTACACATAGTTTTGTGTGTTGGTCGGTTATAATTCCGGATGACAATGTTGTGAGCTTCTTAGCCAAGCGCATACTATCTATTGAGCTATGTGCTGAGAATGCTCATGACTCCGTGCTGTTGCTATTTCTTCTGATAAAACACATCGGATCAATCATGAACGGTTGGACGCGATGTGCTAAAAACTAAACTTGAAAATTTATAAAGAGCAATATCCACATAACGTGCTCAAAGCGCTTTACAATGGGCTCATAGCCAACAGAAACACGTAACATGTAGGGCCAAATACGACGCCTGTAAGGCGATATTACATTTTTTTTCCCAACAGAGACAAAGTTGTTAAAGGCAAAAACCCATTTTACACTTGAGTGTGGTGAGAGAATATGAGTAAAGTGCATTTTCCAACTATTTTACCATCAGAAATGGGTTCCAACCCTGGACCTTCTGGTCCGGAAGCGAGTGTCATACCAATAGACCAAATAGCCGCACATGTTATACATGATGAAAGAACCTTGTCACAATGGATTCTGATTTCAATCTTTTGACCAAAAAGTGTAAAAACCCTAGAAATATAAGCTTAAATGCTGGCCAAACTTCGCGGCGTTTGTGTGTGTTGAACCCGTGACCTCAAGAAGTCGGGGAGAGAAGGCTCAAGTTAGTCTAAGGTTTGAAGCGACTTTTTTTTTTTTTTTTTGGAGGGGGGGGGGGGATGGGGGGTGGTCGTGGATAGCTCACACGGTAGAGTCCCGATCTCCCCGGCCAGGTGGAGTTGTCGTACCAGTAAGGTCGCGGGTTCGAGCCCCCATCGCCGCTGCGAAGTTTTTATTCTCTATTGTCTTCTGGTACTTTCCAATTCACTTCATTTCTAGTTTTAGAAATATAAGCAAAATACAAAAGCACTCAACTGCCTCTCACCTTAAAATAAAAATAAAAACAACAATAACACAACTAATAACAGCTTACATGTTGGCCAACTAACTTCGCGGCATTTGTATGTGTTGAACCCGAGACCTCAAGAAGTCCGGGAGAGTGGCTCTAGATAGACATAGAGTTTGAAGCGACTTTTATAGGGGTCGTTGATAGGTAGAGTCACGATCTTCCCGGCCTGGTGGAGTTGTCGTACCAGTAAGGTTGCGGGTTCGAGCCCCCATCGTAAAAAAAAATAATTAAAATTGAGCTTTTATATAGCGTAATATCCACTAAATGTGCTCAAAGAGCTTTACAAGGGGTCCCTGGCAAAAGCAACATTTAAAATGTAGGACGGGACATAAAGCCTATTATGCGATATTAAAATTTTTCGGACAAAGACAACGCTGTTAACGACCAGGTACTCATTTTACACCTGAGTTCGGTGAGAGAATGTGAGTAAAGAGCCTTTTCCAAGGACTCAACTATGCGCTGAGCAAGGTCGAACGAGGCTCAAACCCAGGACCTTCCGATCCAAAAGCGAGTGTCATACCACTAGACCACATAGCCGCACGTCGCTGCGACGTTTTTATTCTCTGTTGTCTTCTGGCACTTTCCTACTCACCTCATTTCTTGTTGTTACCTGAAACACCGACTTCCCACTAAGGAGTTTTATGACCCGTGCGACAACCCATAATCACAGTCAACGAATACGTAGATTGCAATGATTACTATCTAAATTCCCACATCTAAGAGTGTACCAGGGTTATTAAGTCATATAAAGTCAAGTTTTTTTTTCTTGTTAAACCAAAGCAAGAGGTGTTGTTTTTTTGTTGTTCTTTTAAATCATATATTTATTTATTTATTATTTAATGATTTATTCATTTTAAAAGAAAATAATCATTTTCTGAAACATTAACTTAAAACCGTTAAGATGATTCGGGTCACACATACTATGAAGTAGGGTTCACAAGAAATTAGACTTTCTTCTTGTCTGGTCGTTAGAGCGAAAACAAACGATCTCTGTTAAGAGTTAATCACATTATAGCCCAAAGTCTCGTCAAGTCTCATGTTGCAACGAGAAACGAACCAAGACGCGGGAAAATGTCAGAGAGCCCCCTAGCGGATTTCCTCACCTGGCATGCGTTAGGACACCGACTTCCGTTGACTGATGTTGATTACACGCAAAGGCCTCTGGGAGTTTTCCCAGTTTCCACAGACGCCAGGGATCGTGAACCTGTCGGTAGGACGGGAAATGGAACGGGTTTGGGGGGGGGGGGGGGGGAGAGAAAAAAAGGAAAAAGAGAGAGAATGAGAGAGAGGGGAGGGGAGGGGGGAAGAGAGGGAAAGAGAGAGAGAGAGAGAGAGAGAGAGAGAGAGGGAGAGAGGGAGAGAGAGGGAGAAAGCGAGAGAGAGAGAGAGAGAGGGAGAGAGAGAGAGAGAGAGAGAGAGAGAAAGAGAGAGAATGAGAGAGGGGAGGGAGGAGGAGAGTGAGAAATAGGGAGGATGGAGAGGGAGCGAGAGAAGAAGGAGAGAGAGAGAGAGAGAGAGAGAGAGTGGTAGAGAAATATAGATAAAGTGTGAGTGAAAGGGGCTTGGGGTGTGTGGTGGGGTTGTGAGGGTGGCGGGGGTGGGGGGTGTAAAGGAGAGATAAAAGAAAAGAACATTATTTTTTAAACTTTGATATGGAAAAGTAGTAATCAGTAATGGAAGAATATGTGGAGAAGAAAAAAAACAACATAATTAGGCATCGCCATTACCCGACGTTTTCTAATATACAGGTCTGACAGTCAAATTGCAATGGACTCACCGTCGTGTTGTTATGGCCAGGACTCCTTTTTGTATTGTTATGCATGGTCGAAACTAACAAACTTTGGTATAACCATCAATTGTGTACGTTTAAATGAAATACTCACTAGTCCTAAAACAATATGATATAATAAATTGAGCTTGTATATAGCGCGATATCCACTAAACGTGCTCAAACCGCTTTACAAGGGGTCCCTGGCCAACAGCAACACTTTACATGTAGGGCGTGACATGATGCCTTGTTAGGCGATATTACAATAATTCAGACAGAGACAACGCTGAGGATGGTGAGAGAATGTGAGTAAAGTGTCTTTTCCAAGGACTCAACTATGCGCGGAGCCAAGCTCGAACCCAGGACCTTCCCATCCGAAAGAGAGTGCCATACCACTAGACCACATAGCCGTACCTGATCAATCGTACCAATAAACAGAAAGCAATGTGTGATCTTTCACGTTTATCACCGGATTGTGTGAATCGAATCTAGAATTCTTACAGAACTGGCTGTCGAAAAACAATGGACATGATCTATAGAGAGAATGAAGTTGACGTCACTCTAGTCTTTGTTATTGTTTTTTTTTTTTTTTTTTGTTTTTTTTTTTTTTTGCCATCCGCGTTTATGAGTAATTCTCACTAAACTGTAATAACCAGACTATAAAAGTTCATGGTTACACATAGTTTTGTGTGTTGGTCCAGTATTCTTCCGGATGGCAATGTTATGAGCTTCTTCGCCAAGCGAATACTATCTATAGATAGAATGCGCTTGGCCAAGGAGTTCACAACATTGCCATCCGGAAGTATAACGGACCAACACACAAACTCTGTGTAACCATGAACTTTTATAGTCTGGTTAATACAGTTTA
Organism: Berghia stephanieae; assembly: GCF_034508935.2. Lineage (NCBI taxonomy): Eukaryota > Metazoa > Mollusca > Gastropoda > Nudibranchia > Aeolidiidae > Berghia > Berghia stephanieae. The sequence goes on along the minus strand of NC_088366.1, from coordinate 4,932,406 downwards.
GTGAGAACAACTCACAAACGCGGATGGCAAAAACAATAACAAAAGCCTGAGTGACGTCATCTGCATACTATCTATAGAAAGAATGAAGTTGACGTCACTCTGGTCTTTGTTATTGTTTTTTTTTTTTTTTTTTTTGTTTTTTGCCATCCACGTTTATGAGTAATACTCATTAAACTGTATAATCCAGGCTATAAAAGTTCATGGATACACACAGTTTTGTGTGTTGGTCCGGTATACTTCCGGATGTCAATGTTGTACACTCCTTAGCCAAGCGCATACTATCTATATTACATTTCCATGTGTCCGAGGTCATTGGTCACATTGAATTATGTGCTCAAAGTGACCCACATAGTGAAAAGTGTTCACAGCTTTTGAAATATCTAACATCACGATTGGTCATTGTGTTCAGTTTGACATTTACATTTCTGAAGAAACATCCAATAGTTGGACAGCAACAAATCATGTGATTGATGACTTGGTTGGACGAAAACATGAAATTAGATCGCTCCCATAACCGAGAGCAAAGTGATATCATCTTTCATCATTCAGATGTCTGTAGACAACCAGCTTTAGATGGAATGAAGTTGAATTCACTCGGGTCTTTGTTATTGTTTTTTTTTCCATCCGAGTTAAGAGTAATTCTCACTAAACTGTAGTAACCAAACAATAACCGTTCAAGGTTACACATAGTTCTGTGTGTTGGTCCGTTCGACTTCAATGATGGCAATGTTGTGAGCTTCTTAGCCAAGTGCATAGTATCGCGAGAATGAGGGTGTGTCACAAATCCCCCGTTTTGATTGGTCAAAAATCTAATGGTTAATAGGATTCAATAGTCTGATGTCACGTCGCCCAGCAACGGCGGCCATCGTGGTTCTAAATAAAGAATGTCTATACCTTTTATTATCCACGCTGGCTAGAACTGTTTCACGTGTCATGTGATCAGAATGTATAAAAGTCAAAACATGATCAGATTTATAATGTTTTTCTCCTCTGGACACACTTTTTTTGCTCGTTGGAGAAGTATTTCATAAGGTCCTCCGCCATTGTTCCGATAGTTTCGAACCAGTTGCTAAGTTACTGTGCGTCATTACCGGGGAAGTGACGTCACGACTGTTGAAGGCCATCGATCGGTTTTGAATTTCTGCCGTTCCCTGGACGGAAATTCGCTTTGAAAAACTTGGCTAAGAAAAACCAAGTACGGCCATGTGGTATGACACCTGCCTTCGGACAAGAAGGTCCCAGGTTTGAGTGCTTGTGCGGCTATGTGGTCTAGTGGCATGACACTCCCTTTCGGATCGGAAGGTCCTGGGTTCGAGCCTCGGGCTCGGCGCATAGTTGAGTCCTTGGAAAAGGCTCTTTACTCACATTCTCTCACCGTACTCAGGTGAGTACCTGACCGTTAACAGCGTTGTCTTTGTCCGAAAAATTGTATTATCGCCTAACAGGCGTCATGTCCCGTCCTACATGTTAAATGTTGCTGTTGCCCAGGGACCGTTTCTAAAGCGCTTTGAGCACATTTAGTGGATATTGCGCTATATAAAGCTAAATTAAAAGACATTTTACTTCAATTCGCTCACCGTCCTCCGAGTTGCCTCTGTCCGAAATATAAATTGTACTATCGCCTAACAGGCATCATGTCTCGTCCTACATTGTATGTGTTGCTGTTGGCTAGGGACACCTTGTAAAGCGCTTTGAGCACGTTTAGTGGATATTGTGTTATATAAATTCTCAAGTATATAGTATTAAAAAATCAAATCATTATCTTGTCAAAAACTATTGAACCTGGGACTTCGCAAAGTTTGAGAGTTTTTGCCAAGATGAGGATCAATTCAATCGATTGATATTTGAAGGACGAGTTTCCTGGTCGAAATTTTAAAAACGTGTTTGTTTATTTTTTTGTTTTGTTTTTTGCTGTTTTTTTTTTTTTTTTTTTTTCCCCTATTTTGATTTTGTTTATGTTTTTATTGTATATTATTTTTTTTTCACATTAATTAACGTTGCAAAGTTTCCCATGCCAAAATAAACTGAAAAGTATTTTGTGAAAGTAGATAGAGGAACCCCGAGCGTTACCGTTATGACTGGGTGTTTGTTTACATGACTTGTTTTGTGGGACTTGGTTTATGCATTGCTTTCTCTTCATTAGAATATGTAATCAATCCTATCACTCTCTCTCTCTCTCTCTCTGTCTCTCTCTCTGTCTCTCTCTCTCTCCCTCTCTCTCTCTCTCTCCCTCTCTCTCTCTCTCTCTCTCGATCTATCTATCCATCTATCTATCTATCTATCCTTCCATATATCTATCTATCCATCTATCTATCTATCTATCTATCTATCTATCTATCTATCTATCTATCTATCTATCTATCTATCTATCTATCAATCTATCTATCTATCTCTATCTATCTATCTATCCATCCATCTATCTATCTATCCATCTCTCTATCCATCCATCTATCTATCTATCTATCTATCTATCTATCTATCTATCTATCTATCTATCTATCTCTATCTATCTATCCATCCATCTATCTATCTATCCATCTCTCTATCCATCTATCTATCTATCTATCTATTTCTCTTTCCACCTGCCTAACTACCTATCTATCTATGAATCCATCTACTTGCCGTTATGTCTATCCATCTATTCATCTACTGACCAATCTTTCCATCAATCCCTCCATCCATCCACCAATCTATCCTTAGATCCACCCATCAATCTTTCTATCCATCTAGTCATCTATCGACAAATCTATCAATCCATCAATCCATCAATCCATCCATCCATTCATCCATCTATCCATCCATTCACAATCCATCCATCCTTCAAGCTACCTATATATCCATCCATCTGTCCTTCCATCCATTTATCTATATACCCACCTAAATATTTACCTGACTAACTATACATTCATCCATCAATAAATCCTATTCTTTCTCTTTCTCTCTCTCTCTCTCTCTCTCTCTCTCTCTCTCTCTTTCTCTCTCTCTCTCTCTCTCTCTCTCTCTCTCTCTCTCTCTCTCTCTCTTTCTCTCTCTCTCTCTCTCTGTGTCTCTCTCGCCACCCCTACCCCCCCCCGCCCCTCTCCCGTCTTTTTTCTTATCAATTTCTATCAAACATTCAGAGAATGTGTTTGTATTAATTCCACACGCACGGCAAACTTAATTCTCTCTCTCCCCGCTTTCTGCTGATATTTACCAGTTTACTGCTAAACTCTGGGGAAAAAAAAAAAAACATCAATTTAAAAATTTGGCCAGAAATCTCGTCCTTCCCATATCAATCGATTTAAATGACCTTCACCTTGGCAATAACTCTCAAACCTGAAACTTCCTTGAAAACATCGCGAAGTCCCAGGTTTGGGAGTGTTTTGTTAGGATGAGGGCCATTTAAATCGATCGATATTTCGAAGGACGAGTTTTCTGGCCAAATTTTAAAATAGATGTTTTTTCCAGAGCAAGGCAGAAATAACTGGTGTAATGCCTGAATGTTTTTCCATTGTACCTACGAGCTGCTGCTTCTGCAGCGAGCGAACATCCTCAATGATTATTCAATATTATTCTATAGACTTATCATCTTCCCATATGTGATAAGGTTATGTAGGCAGGATGTCACAACATCGTAATCGATCCAAGTGTGAATGAGTACGTTGTGGGGAGCCAGCGGCGCGGTGAGGTGAAAACATCCTAGCATTGTTTATATAATATGATTTATGATGATAATGTAAGCATTTTACGGGGTGTGGGCTTCTTGCGACCTGCACTTATTTCCAGGTCTGGTAACCCAATTCCTTATGGGCTCATTGTTGTAATGGAAATCTTTAAAAAATGACGTAAAATATTGTCTATTACAACAATGTTAAACTAGGTCCATAAGAGGGTTCAGATGTCAGACCTGCATATATGTGACCCATCGTCTCAAAACGGTATTATGTCGGAACGAGCCATATGCTTATAAGCCGAATTTAATGTTAAACTGGTAAGGAATATAAATTGTTGGGAACAGCACCCTAAAATATGGTATCCATTCTCCTCAATAAAACATACAAACTCAACACAAGTCTGATATTTCTGGCTATAAATTCAATTTTCAACATCTTAACCAACCCGAGTCAATACCGTTTTGAGACGAAGGGTCACATTATGTACACGTCGGTGTCTTTGATTGGACTTGTGGAAATTAGGGAGCGGCCGCGGGTATAAGATAAATAAATATCTGAAAAAAAAATGTGTATGGTTTGTCTAGCACTGTATTATACACACTATTTTTCAGATTTTTATTCTGGTGGACCGACGTGCATCTAATCGCAGGTCTGATAACCCAATTTCTTATGCAAACCTTGAACAATTGATGATTTAGTGAGAAAGTAATCACCAGTATGGCTGTTCTAAAAACAATAACAAAGAGCTGACTGACGTCAATTGGATTCAGTAGTCTGATGTCACACTCTCCCGACGGATTATCACCTTGTCGTGGTGGGAGGGCTTGCGTATCTCGAACCTCGGACCTCTAATAAGAGAAAAAAGGAGAGAGATCAGACGAAGAGTAATCCACCGGCCCTCCAGGAATGGGGTTGAGCGTAGGGTTAACAACCCACCTCATAAAAAGCAAACTGTTACAGAAACAGAAACCAGACATAAATCCACAACCGGCGGCAGCAGAGAAGCGGACCAGAATACTGGCTTCATGACGGTAGGAGGTCAAAGCCGAAAGGACGCCCCCGACCAGATTGCAGATCTGTTGTCACCAAAACGCAAGCTCAATGTCTCGTGCTGGAATGTTAGGACCCTATATCAAACAGGAAAACTGGCACAAGCCCAGCGCGAGATGTTGAACTACAAGATCGATTTGCTAGGCATATCAGAGGCAAGATGGACAGGAGCTGGGAAGCGCCAACTCTCAAATGGCGACCTGATCATTTGGTCAGGACGAAAGGATGACCAACACAGAGAAGGTGTTGCCCTCTTGATAGCCAGGCAAAACAACAAGTCACTATTGGAATGGAAACCGATAAGTGAAAGACTTTTATACACAAGACACAACTCAAAATACACCAAGCTATCAATCCTCACATGCTACGCACCTACAGAGGATTCAGATGAAGAAAACAAAGAAGAATTTTACGATATTCTAAGAATGGCCGTTGAAAACATTCCAAGACATGATATGCTCATGATCATCGGAGACCTTAATGCTAGAGTTGGCAATACACAAACAAATCAGTCCGTTGGAAAGGAGGGCATAGGGTTAATGAACAACAATGGAAGCAGACTGGCAGAATTTTGTGAAGAACACAACTTCATTATTGGTGGAACTTTCTTCCCCCACAAAAACATCCACAAATTGACATGGAAATCACCAGATGGGAAAACAGAAAGTCAGATAGACCATATAATTATAAACAGAAAATGGAAGAGCAGCCTAAACGATGTCAGAGTCAGACGATTGGCAGACATTGGAAGTGACCACCATCTTGTCACAGCCAAAATCTCTACTAAATTGATGAAAACAAAAATAGCAAAACAGAAGGAGAAACGTTTCAACACAGATAAATTGAAAATCCCAGATATCCAAAACAATTTCAATATCTCAGTCAGAAACAAATTCAGTGCAATACAAGATATTACAAACATGACAATCCAAGATTTCAACCACGTCATGCAGGAAAGTGCCACTGAACACTTAGGACACAATAAATCCAATACAGAGAATTGGATATCAGCAAGGTCATGGGAGCTCATTAACCAAAGAAAATCAATCAAACTAAATCTCCTGAACGCTAAATCCCCCCGACTGAAAGAAAGGCTATCCAGTGAATACTCATTGAAGGATAAAGAAGTGAAAAAATCCACAAGGAAAGACAAAAGAGATTTTGCAGAAAATTTAGCAACTGAAGCAGAAAATGCAGCTGTAAGACACGACACACAAACACTATACAAAATCACAAAAAAGCTCTCGGGAAACAGAAGTTATGGTCAAGAGAAACCATTAAAATCCCAAGATGGTAGTGTCATCACAGACGAAAAGGAGAAAATTGAAAGATGGAGAGAATATTTCGCAAATCTTCTGAACAGACCAGACCCATCTTCTTACACAGATATCCCAGAAGCAGAAAGGGACGTAGAGGTTAATCTTGGTCCAATCACTGAGCATGAGGTGCACGAGGCAATACAACAACAAAAAAATGGCAAGGCCCCAGGTATTGACAAAATCACTGCGGAAATGCTTAAAGCGAACTCGCAAGAAATGTCCAAAATTCTCAGTAAACTGTTCACCAACATTTGGGAAAAGGAAGAAATACCAGAGGATTGGCAGAAAGGCATCATCCATAAAATAGCCAAGAAAGGAGACCTAGGAAATTGTGCTAACTGGCGTGGAATCACACTCCTGTCCGTAACGAGCAAAATTTTTAATAGAATCCTTCTGAAAAGAATCTCACCTCACATTGAAAACATTCTTAGAAAAGAGCAGGCAGGGTTCAGAAAAGGGAAGTCATGTAGTGACCACATATTTACCCTGAGACAAATCCTGGAGCAAAGCATTGAATGGAACAGCCCCCTCTACACCATTTTTGTCGATTTTGAAAAAGCCTTTGACAGCTTACACAGAGAGTCCCTGTGGAAAATACTCCGCCAATATGGTATACCAATGAAGATAGTCAACCTAATCAAAGCAATGTACAGCAACTACCAATGCCAAGTGATCTGTGGTAACAATTTAACAGACAGCTTTAATGTAACAACTGGTGTAAAACAAGGCTGCATACTCTCCCCGCTTCTGTTTATCCTGGCTCTAGACTGGCTCATGAAAAATACAATTGATGGTAAGAAGAGAGGCATTCGCTGGACACTGACATCTTTTCTGGAAGATATAGACTACGCAGATGATATCGCGTTAGTTTCCAGTACACACAGAGACGCCTCAGAGAAACTAAACGTACTACACAAGAACGCCTCGAAAATTGGACTGAAAATAAATTTCGATAAGACTGTGTACATTAGGGTGAATCCAAAACATGACAGTGAAATTAGGATAGATGAACATATAATTGAAGAGGTAACAGAGTTCTCCTACCTCGGATCCAAAATAACAGACGACGGAAATGCAGAACACGATATCAAGCACAGAATTCAAAAGGCAAACCAGGCTTTCGGCATGCTGAAAAACTTTTGGAAATCAAAGCAAATAATGAGAAAGACAAAGCTGAAAATATACAAGAGCAATGTTTTAAGTGTACTGCTTTATGGAAGTGAAAGCTGGAAAATGACATCCTCCTTAATACAGAAACTAGAAGCCTTTCAGAACAAGTGTTTAAAAAGAATTTTTAATTTATTTTGGCCTACAAAAATAAAACAGTGGATCTATTAAAGAATGCTGACTGCACTAGCATTGATAGCCAAATAAAAAGAAGAAGATGGCGTTGGCTGGGTCATGTGGCCAGAATGGAAAAAGGGTCACTTCCCAAGACAGCCTTGTACTGGACAGCAGATGGGAAGAGAAAGCGGGGAAGACCCAAAGAAACCTGGCGAAGGACGATGGAGAAAGAATTAAAGGAAGCAGGCCTGTCCTGGAATACAGCCACCGCAAAAGCAGCCGATCGCAAAAAATGGAGATGTCTGGTGGATGCCCTATGTGCCTCAAGGCCCGAAGAGGATTAAGTAAGTAAGTCTGATGTCACGCCGCCTGGCAACGGCGGCCATCTTGGTTCTAAACAAAGAAAATCATTACTTTTTATTCTTCAGGCTGGCTAGAAACTTTCATATGTCATGTGATCAGAATGTGTAAAAGTCAAAACAAGATCATATTTATAATGTTTTTTCTCCTCTGGATACACTTTAATGCGTCGGAGAAATATTTCATAAGGGCGTCCGCCATTGTTCCGATAGTTTAGAGCCAGTGTTACTAAGTTACAATGCGTCATTAGGAAGGAAGTGACGTTACGACTATTGAATCCTATTTCGTACATTCTATAGATAGTATGCAGATGACGTCACTCAGGCCTTTGTTATTGTTTTTGCCATCCGCGTTTGTGAGTTGTTCTCACTAAACTGTATTAACCAGACTATAAAAGTTCATGGTTACACAGAGTTTGTGTGTTGGTCCGTTATACTTCCGGATGGCAATGTTGTGAACTCCTTGGCCAAGCGCATTCTATCTATAGAGTGTTTTATTCTCAATTTAATGACGAGCACGTGTGTATTGGAGAAAATGCGATATTGTGCATGTGTTGTTGACAAACACACTCGACCACAGGAACTTGTGATGGGTATGATAAGCTTCAGATTATATTTTCACCGCCCCCCCCCCCCCCCCCCCCCACCACCACCATGCGGCAAGGTTCTTCTCTGTCTGACCTTATTCTAGTCATTTGACCTCCAGAAATCCAGACCTCCATACCCGACCTGACTCTCTACCCGACGAGAGCAATACCCTCTATAGATAGAATGCGCTTGGCCAAGGAGTTCACAACATTGCCATCCGGAAGTATAACGGACCAACACACAAACTCTGTGTAACCATGAACATTTATAGTCTGGTTAATACAGTTTAGTGAGAACAACTCACAAACGCGGATGGCAAAAGGAATAACAAAGGCCTGAGTGACGTCATCTGCATACTATCTATAGATAGAACGAAGTTGACGCCACTCGTGCTTTTGTTATTGTTTTTTTTTATTTTGCCATCCACGTTTATGATTAATTCTCACTGAACTGTATTATCCAGACTATACACGTTTAAGGTTACACATAGTTATGTGTGATGGTCCGCTATACTTCCGGATGGCAATGTTGTGGGTATCTTAGCCAAGCGCATACTATCTATAGAACGTTTTTAGCGTGTTACGGACTATAGATAGTATGCGCTTGGCTAAGAAGCTCATAACATTGCCATCCGGAAGTATAACGGACCAACACACAAAAACGTTTATAGTCGGGTTAATACAGTTCAGTGAGCATTACTCGTAAACGCGGATGGCAAAAAAAAAAACAATAACAAAGACCTGAGTGACGTCATCTTCTAACTATCTATAACAGACCTGTCTGGTACAACGAAAAAGTCGTAGAGATACGAATTTTTGGCTCCAGCTACAGAGCTACATTCGTCTCTTTGACTCAATAAATCTTGTTGAAAAGGAAAATTTAGTTCCTTTGATCTTTTTAAATGGACTTTTGGAGCATTTTTGTATCAAATTTTTGTGGCAAATAAATTATTTCTAAAGCTATTTTACTCTTTCCTTACCGGCCAGTTTCATAACATAACATAACATAACATAACATGTGGTATAGGGCAAAATAGGATAAGATCCTTTGAATGCCCTTAATATTAATTAGTAATGCCATAAATCTATTGATTAAATAGTACAATAACGATACACGTGGTAAAGATAGTAGTTCAACTTAAATGTACTCATAATATTCCCCAAAACGTCACAACCACCAAACACAAAAATAGATATTTCTGACTCAACTAGAAGGTCAACAAGTACATAAATTTCGGGGAAAAAGATCAAGAACAAAATTTGGTGATATATCGTTTGCTTGTTTCGGCCCCCAGATTTGGAATGAACTGCCACGTGGTCTGAGGGAGTGTAAGTCTTTACCTACCTTTAAAAAGAATCTCAAGACACATTTTTACTGTATTTTTTTTTTATTGACTCTATGAATCCTTGATTTGGCTATGAATTCTATTTGTTTTTTATTCAAAATCGATAATTTATATTGTAAAGTGCCCAGAGCTTGTGTTTTACACGAGAATGAGCGCTGCATAAATGTGTATTATTATTATTATTATTATTATTATTATTATTATTATTATTATTATTATTATTATTATTATTATTAGTAGTAGTAGTAGTAGTAGTAGTAGTAGTAGTAGTAGTAGTAGTATAGTAGTAGTAGTAGTAGTAGTAGTAGTAGTAGTAGTAGTAGTATATATTATTATTATTATTATTAGTATTATTATATTATTATAGTAGTAGTAGTAGTTAGTATATTATTATTATATTATTATTATTATTATTATTATTATTATTATTATTATTATTATTATTATTATTATTATTATAGTAGTAGTAGTAGTAGTATAGTAGTAGTAGTAGTAGTAGTAGTAGTAGTATAGTATATTATTATTATTATATTATTATTATTATTATTATTATTATTATTATTATTATTATTATTATTATTATTATTATTATTATTATTATTATTATTGTTATTATTATTGTTATTATTATTATTATTATTATTATTATTATTATTATTATTATTATTATTATTATTATTATTATTATTATTATTATCATTATTATTATTACATTCTATACACGATAATGTTCAGCAGAATGAGCTCTCCAACCCAATGTCAAGTTTTTATCGCTATAATAAACACATTTTCTTCAAACTTCATGACGTACATGAGAAATTTGTTGGTTGCATCGAAACGACTGTGAAGATTTCCCTGTAGTCTTTAAGGAGAAGGTAAAGGTGATTTTTTCTTCTTTTTTTATTCTTTAGAAGCTACGATTTTTTTTTTTACAAATTTCAACTTGGCAGCTCTGGACTAGAATGATCCGATCGACGACTCCTATAGATAGTATGCGCTTGGCTAAGAAGCTCACAACATTGCCATCCGGAATTTTAACGGACCAACACACAAAACTGTGTGTATCTATGGACGTTTATAGTCGGGTTAAAACAGTTCAGTGAGCATTACTCATGAACGCGGATGGCAAAAAACAATAACAAAGACCTGAGTGACGTCATCTTCGAACTATCTATACTACTGAGGGCTATGTGCGGCTATGTTGTCTAGTGGTATGACACTCGCTTTCGGATCGGAAGGTCCTGGGTTCGAGACTCGCTCGGCGCATAGCTGTGTCCTTGGAAAAGGCTCTTTACTCGCATTCTCTCACCGTACTCAGGTGTAAAATGAGTACCTGGTCGTCAACAAGCGTTGTTTGTGTCCGAAAAAAAATGTATTATCACCTAACAGGCGTCATGTCTCGTCCTACATGTAAGGTGCTGCTGTTGGCCAGGGCTGTCTGTAAAGCGCCTTGAGCACGTTTAGTGTATATTGCCCTATATAAAAGCTCATTTAAAAACAATAAATTAAGAACTAAGAATGAGTGAGGAATGCCGTCGAGTCATCATCGAGGCATCGGCATATTTTAGACATCAGTGTAGTTATTATTATCATTACCACTCTCGGGGAAATTGGAATGTAAATAAACAATGTGCAAGGGCGGATAAGTCTGTCAGAATAGGAGATCATAAGGAAGTTATCGGACTTGGTTTATATATAGACCGTAAATCATTCACCTTTGTAAATGCCTATTTATCGCTACTTTATTATTGTAAAACATCAAATATGTTACTCATTACGTCAAAATGGTATTATGTCTGTTTGAAGTGGATTCCAAGATGTGAATCTATAGTTTGTAGAAGGAACGAAATTGACGTCACTCAGCTCCTTGTTATTGTTTGTTTAGCCAGTCATTTCAATTTTGATGATATCTCACTAAAATGTATCAATCAGACTCTAAAAGGTTACACAGTTTTGTATATTTGTACTTTATATCCGGCTGGAGGATGTTGTGAGCAATTTACCTAGACGCAAACCATCCTTAATGATATATATATATAACTTATTATTGAGCATTTATAAAGAACTAAAGAGCAATTCTTAAAATGTTTGACGAGACAGAACATCTGTTAGGCGATATTGCAATTTTTTTTTCCAACAAAGACAAACAACGGTGTTAACGATCAGGTTCTCGTTTTAAACCTGAGTAGGGTGAGAGAATATGAGTAGAGAGATTTTTCCAAGGACTCAACTATGCGCCGCTCGGAGTGGGGCTAGAACTCATGACTTCTGATACAAACATGGGTGTCTTACTACAAGATCACATATTACAGCTTACATGTAACGTGTGGTTAGCCCACACCGGAGACTGACCTCGACTACCCGGCATTGCCGTCCTACTCTGCCGTATTCCGGATAATGACGACGGACACGGACAAAATACTAAGAATAAAGAGAAGAGCCGCTAGACCTACCCATACCAAGCGGCAGAGGACGTCGGGTGCTTGGTATGGGAAGGTGAAGCAGCTCTTATCTTTATTCTTAGTATTTTGTACGTGCCCGATGTCTTTATCCGGAAGGCGGCAGTGGACGGCAGTGCCGGTTTACCACGCGAGAATGACTCTACCGAAAAAAGACTCTAGAGTTAAATTGGCGTATGCGAGGCACACTCTAGAGTTAGTCTCGCTGCCGCGAGGATAACCCTAGAGTCTGTCTCGCGTACGCCAATTTAACTCTAGAGTCTTTTTGACGATAGAGTCTTTCTGGCGTGCTACACCGGGTCGTCGGAGTAAGCCTCCGGTGTGGGTTAGCCCTTAGGGTAAAATTTGAGAGACCTACTGGTAGAGCTGGAGAGGTCTGGGATGCGCTGGTAGAGATTGAAAGACTGGCCAACGACAGAAGAGGGTGGAAGAGTTTCCATTGGTGGTCCATACCTACTGTGGGATGAGGACTGGCCAATGACAGAAGAGGATGGAAAAGTTTCATCGGTGGTCCATATCCACTGTGGGATGAGGACTGGCCAACAACAGAAGAGGATAGAAAAGTTACATAGGTGGTCCATACCCTCTGTGGGATGAGGACTGGCCAACGACAGAAGAGGATGGAAAAGTTACATCGGTGGTCCATACTCACTGTGGGATGAGGACTGGCCAATGACAGAAGAGGATGGAAAAGTTACATCGGTGGTCCATACCCACTGTGGGATGAGGACTGGCCAACGACAGAAGAGGATGGAAAAGTTACATCGGTGGTCCATACTCACTGTGGGATGAGGACTGACCAACGACAGAAGAGGATGGAAAAGTTACATCGGTGGTCCATACCCACTGTGGGATGAGGACTATAAAAGAAATATTTATTTATTTATTTATTTATTTATTTATTTATTATTTATTATTTATTTATTTATTTATTTATTTATTTATTTTTTTTTTTTATTTATTTATTTTTTTAATTTATTTATTTATTCATTCATTCATTTTCGGGTCATATTTCTTATATTTTAGTTCTAAATTCCTATTTTGGGGTCCGATTGACGTATACTTACTTGAAGGTCTGATAACCCAAATAGTTATGGATTTACAGTTTAGTGAGAATTACTCATAAACGTGGATGGCAAAAAACAGTAACAAAGACTCGAGTGACGTCAACGTCATACTATCTATAGAGTATGGCATCCACTTTCATTTTCAATAAGTTTTAATACCGTAGATATGCGCATGGTGTTCGTTCTGAAGATGGAGACTAAATTTCGTAACTCTAAGGATTTTTCGTTATAGTTGGCATGTCTGAAAGGGTATTTGTGACCCATCGCCTCAAAACGGTATTATGTTGGAACGAGCCATATGCTTAAAATCCGAATTAAATGTTAAATTGGTCAGGAATATAAATTGTTGGGAATAGCACGCTTAAATACGGTATCCATTCTCCTCAGTAAAATGTACAAACTCAACACAAGTTTGATATTTCTGGCTATAAATTCAATTTTCAACATCTTAACCAACCCGACGTAATACCGTTTTGAGACAAAGGGTCACATTTTAACTTTTAAAGATTTTGTTGTTATTTTTTCTTTCCAAAATTAGGTATTTGAGCAAACAAACAAACAAATAGACAAACATAAAAATGAAAATCTGGCAGAGTTTTGGAATCAGGCGGGATTGTTCTAACGAGCGGGTGTTGGGTTTCTCTAATTGGCAACTCTGTAAGGGTTGCTGGTGGAGATCAAAGGGAACTCGATAGTCTGTCGATAGTGGGGGGATGTACGCACGGAGTGTACGGACGTAGGTGTGGGAAATCTTTCGAACGTTCACAAAACACATTTTTTAACTCAATTTGGACAGATTTGATTTGATTTTTTCTTCATAAATATTGATAGATTAAGATTTTTCTCCGTCACTCCCTCTCTCTCTCTCTCTCTCTCTCTCTCTCTCTCTCTCTCTCTCTCTCTCTCTCTCTCTCTCTCTCTCTCTCTCTTTCTCTTTCTCTTTCTATCCCTCTCTTTCTCTTTCTATATCTCTTTCTCTTTCTATCTCTCTCTCTCTCTTTCTCTCTCTCTCTCTCTGTTCCTCCAGCTATTCAAAAAAGTTTTAACTCTCTCAAGTTTATCGTTTTTGAACGTCGAACAAAATTGTTCGATTCCATACTTATGACTCAAGAGAGTTAAACCTCTCCTTACCAACTATAGGAAAATCGTCACATTCGTTACTATCCGACCAGCATTTTTATCATTTAGGTTTCGTTTGTAAATCACACAATTTAAAGAAAAATGTTTTATTCTAGCTATAAAAACCTGACACTGTGTGTAGAGTTCATTTTGCTGATCGATATTATGCTTAGAATGTATTTGTTGCTTTTCTGTTTGAATGGGAAAACATTTTGGAGAAATTCTGAAAATGGCTGGTAAGGAAAGAGTTAAACCCAAGTCGTCCAGGAAGACAATATCATCTCAAAGTGAATTCTTGGGTTTCACTATGTATGTGATAAATGCAACGTGCACAGATCAGCAAGTCTGATCACCTAACGCAATTATGGCTCTTGGTTTACTATTGTAGTAATGGACAATACAATGCATATTTCAAACAATGAGCCCATAATAAGTTGGGTTGTCTGATCTGAAAATATATAAACGTTGGACAAAAAGGATGTAATTTTAATGTGGTGATTTTGAGAGTAAAATCATTTTGTCCTAAGTAAGAAAAGAGTTTTGTCATTTGAAACCGGAAGTAATAGCTTGAAACTGATAAGAAAAATTGACGGATTGACGGATTGATGGATTGACTGATAGGATGGATTGTTTGATAGGATGGATTGTCTGATAGGATGGATTGACGGATTGATGGATTGATGGATTGATGGATTGATGGATTGATGGATTGTTTGATAGGATGGATTGACGGATTGATGGATTGATGGATTGACGGATTGATGGATTGTTTGATAGGATGGATTGACAGATTGATGGATTGTTTGATAGGATGGATTGATGGATTGATGGATTGTTTGATAGGATGGATTGACGGATTGATGGATTGTTTGATAGGATGGATTGATGGATTGATGGATTGATGGATTGTTTGATAGGATGGATTGACGGATTGATGGATTGTTTGATAGGATGGATTGACGGATTGATGGATTGACGGATTGATGGATTGTTTGATAGGATGGATTGACGGATCGATGGATTGTTTGATAGGATGGATTGACGGATTGATGGATTGATGGATTGATGGATTGTTTGATAGGATGGATTGACGGATCGATGGATTGTTTGATAGGATGGATTGCAGGATTGATGGATTGATGGATTGATGGATTGTTTGATAGGATGGATTGACGGATCGTTTGTCTTATCATTCTTTTCAAATCTGGTTTTGATTTTATTTTATATTTTATTGTGGAACTTTGTGAGACAAGCAGAATTATTGTTGAAGAAACCTTTAAGATATTGATAATAGAATGGAATTTAAATTCAGCTAATTATTAAGATATTGAATGCAGACGAACTATGCATATTAGCAGGTCTGCGACTATAGGCTTGATGTAACATTGTTATAATGAACGATATTTTGCGTTAGTTTTAGAGATTTTGAAGACTACAGTGATGTCCATGAATGATTTGTTGTTGATTTGTTTTTTTGTGAGTACCCTTTGAGAAATGTTAGGGGTTCTAAAACTTTCCATCAATAAATAGAACAGCGGAAATATTGTAATGACTTACTTGACGTATAGATAGAATGCGCTTGGCCAAGGAGTTCACAACATTGCCATCCGGAAGTATAACGGACCAACACACAAACTCTGTGTAACCATGAACTTTTATAGTCTGGTTAATACAGTTTAGTGAGAACAACTCACAAACGCTGATGGCAAAAACAATAACAAAGGCCTGAGTGACGTCATCTTCGAACTATCTATTGCCGATCGCCTGCTAAGCTTCCGACTCCGAAGCTTTGGCAGCTTCTCTGATTTGTTGAGTGAGTTCTTTCCACGGATGATGGACGGTCTGCTGTGATGGATCTCAGGTGTTTTAAATCCTTTTCGCATCTTGTGCGGCTATGTGGTCTAATGGTATGTCACTCGCTTTCGGATCGGAAGTTCCTGGATTCGAGCCTCGCGAGTCCTTGGAAAATGCTCTTCACTCACATTCTTTCACCGTACTCAGGTGTAAAATGAGTACCTGGCCGTTAACAGCGTTGTCTTTGTCCGAAAAAATGTAATATCGCCTAACAGGCGTCATCTCCCGTCCTACATGTTAAATATAGCTGTTGACCAGGGGCCCCTCCTTGTAAAGCGCTTTGAGCACATTTAGTGGATATCGCGCTATATAAAAGCTCAATTAAACTTTTAATAATCTCAGTTCTTGTGTGTCATCGAGGCGCTTGATGTCTTTATTTATCTTAGTGTATAATATGCTTGTTGTGGGTCTGCCTGTGCGTTTGTTATGTCCGCTTGCTGGAAAGAATAACGCCATTGCCTTATTCATCATCATCATCATCATTGCCTTTTTCACCCTGGGTCAGGGTATAGGCCACAGAAAACAGTTTCCATCCTTCTCTATCCCTAGCTAATTTTTTTTAATCTCATTCCAGGTCTTACCACTTCTCTGTATATCAGCTTCTTTAATTCTTCTCCATGTTCCTCGTGGCCTTCCCCTTGATCTTCTGCCCTGACGGTCCCAGTCCAATACTTTCTTTGTTATAGTTGAGTCATTCTTTCTAAGCGTGTGATCAATCAGTGACTTCTGGGCAAACTTGCTTAGAATTATTCATACTCCCTGTGTATGAATCCCGTCCCCTCTCCCTGAATATAAAATCTTCTTATTAGCTGGAATAAATTAATACATCAATATTTACATTATTTGGAAGATAAAAAAGGGACAATAAGTATATAACGTAATGTCAATATGATATGATAAGATATAAATCCAGATTTATGTAGGCTTTTACAGCCTTTTATCTGCTCTTGTGCATTCGTGAACGTATATAATTCCAGTCTCTCAAAACTGGGCATGCCACATAGTGGAAGGAGGTGTCTGAATTTAACTTTACAAACAGTATTTTTCTGTTTTACAATGAGCATCAAGACGGCACTTGAATGCCTGCAATGAAGGGGCGTCGACAACTGTTGCAGGCAGGCGGTTCCATTTCATGAGGTTTTAACTGTTTTTGTTTTTGACTGAAGAAGTGTTTTTATTCCGAAACGTTCCGTGTTTCGTATTTTATTCTTTCTTTTCAATGTTTTTTTTTTGGGGTAGAAGAAGCTGGTGTATTTGTGTGGTAATGTAGTTTAGTGGTTTAACACTCAACGTCGAGCTGGAAACCCCAGGGTTCGAGTCTTTACTTTATTACAACACACATATCACCAATAAAACACACATTTTTTTTTCTTTTTACTCGACAGAAATAATTGTGTTTCCGGCCAGGTACTTATTTTTACACCTGAGTGATGTGATAAAACGTTAGTAACGAGCCTTTTTCAATAAAGGTCTCAATTTTATACTACTTAGAGTGGGATACGAACTAGAGACCTGCTGGTCCAAAGGAAAATGCCAAACCCCAAGACCACAGATCCAGATGAAAACAGAGAATGAAACTATCACGGTGTCCACGGTGTCAGAGCCAGAGAGAGAGAGAGAGAGAGAGAGAGAGAGAGAGAGAAAGAGAGAGAGAGAGAGAGAGAGAAAAAGAGAAAGAGAGAGCGAGAGAGAGAGAGAGGGGAGAGAGAGAGAGAAAGAGAAAGATTGAGAGAGAAAGAGAGAGAGGGAGAGAGAGAGAGAGCGAGAGAGAGAGAGAGAGAGAGATCTTACGTGTGAATGGATAGTTCAATGGCTAATGCGACTACTCGCTGATCTCTCTCTCTCTCTCTATCTATCTCTCTCTCTCTCGGCCAGGCGGAGAGTGCCGTGTCAATTGGATTCCGTTTGGCTATGACACCGCGATATTTTCGTTATTAAATAACAAATTTTGTTTTCATCTGGCATTTCTACATACCCTATATTTCT
>NC_088366.1:4906823-4909323 GCF_034508935.2 Berghia stephanieae | reverse complement strand
GGATTCGACCCCACAACTCAATAGTTACGGCACATCCGTCATCCACCACTCCTACAAAAAAGAAAAAAAAAAGAAAGAAAAACTAAAAAAAAACAACAACATAAAAACAAAACAAAACAAAACAAAAAAAAAAAAACAAAAAAAAACAGTATTTAACTCCTCCTCCTCCTCCTCCTCCTCCTCCTCCTCCTCCTCCTCCTCCTCCTCCTCCTCCCCTCGTCCTCCTCCTCCTTCCCTCTCTTCTCTCCTTCTCTCTCTCTCTCTCTCTCTCTCTCTCTCTCTCTCCCCTCTCTCTCTCTCTCTCTTTCCTCCATCTCTCTCCCTCTCTATATCTTCCCCACTCTCTCTCTATCTCCTCCATCTCTCTCCCTCCCTCCTCTCACTCTCTCCCTCCTCTCTTCTCTCTCTTCTCTCTCTTCTTTATCTCTCCTTTCCCCCCTCCCCCATCTCTCTCCTTTTCCTCCCTCTCTCCCTCCCTCTCTCTCTCCCCCTCCTCTTCTCTCTCTCTCTCTCTCTCTCTCTCTCTTTCTCTCTACCACGCCATCCAAGGCGTATCCCTCGTACATGCACCCTTTCCGTGTTAAACCTGACACCTCCAGGTCGTCAAACCCGAGCTCAATTAGAGGCCAAATGAATCGGTAGATGTGAGTGGCATTAACAGGTGTTTGGCTGGGTTGGGGAGAGGGGGGTGGGGGGGGGGGGGGGGGGTTGCTGACACCCGATAGGGCTTTAAGCGGTTTCACATTGATATCAGCTGTCTACGGGAAGGCATCGGCCGGGGGCATTCCCCCTCAAATATGTTGTGTATCCTCTAACACCCCACCTTGTTACTTCTAATATCTTACACATGTAACAAAGTGGATTTTTTTTTTAAAGCATTAGAAAAGATGAGAGGAGAGAGAGAGAGAGAGAGAGAGAGAGAGAGAGAGAGGGAGAGAGAGACAGAGAGAGAATGTGTGTGAGAGATAGATGGAGATAGAGAGATATAGAGAGATGAAAAGAGACAGAGAGTGTTTGTGAGTGAGCTAGAGAGATATTAGAGAGATAGAGGTAAAGAGGGATTGTTTGAGCGTGTGAGAGATAGAGAGGGAGAGAAAAAGATAGTATGTGTGTGTATTTGACAGATAGAGAAATAGAGAGAAAGAGAGAGAATGTGGGGAGAGGGAGAGAGAGAGAGAGAGAGAGAGAGAGAGGGAGAGAGAGAACGAGAGAAAAAAAGAGAATGATAGAGGGAAATTGAGAGAGATAGAAAGAGAAAAAGTGTGTGTCTGTGTGTGTGTATGTGAGATAGAGAGAGATAGATAGATAGAGATAGAGTTTTTGCGTGTGTAAGAGAGAGATAGAGAGAAGGGAGGGGGGTATCGAAAAATCAAAATACAGTAGTTGCAGTTTAACGAATAGAGGGCGCGTAGTGGATAGAAAGATGTACAGACAGAAAGAAAAATAGATGGATAGAAAGATGTGCAGACAGAGAGAAAAATAGATGGATAGAAAGACGTACAGACAGAGAGAAAAATAGATGGATAGAAAGATCTACAGATTGACAGACAAGCAATAGAAAAACGATAGATAGATGTATTGGTAAATGGCTATATAGCAGATGTGTAATGAAATGCGAAGCCCCAGCTAAGCTGGCTTTTTGTCTCGCTTTGCCTCAACTACAGAACACGTTTCTGATCGAACCAATCCAGGAACAAGAGAAGTGCATCATTATAATTCATCAAGACTCTGGCAGATTATCGAAGTTTCTGGAATTTAAATCCCCAAAGAAGAAGTAAGCATCTCACTATCCTGTTGTAAAATGGGAAAGAAAAAAACAAAAAAAACAAAAAAACAAAAAAAAAAGAAGTTATTAGAATTTGGCCAGAAAACTCGTCCTTTAAACACCGATCGATTAAAATGACTCGTTAGGCCCAGGTTCGAGTCCAGTTTTAACCAATTTGACTTTCTTATCCTCTTGGTGCTTGAGTTGCACATAAGGTCAACACACTAGATCCCAAACCATCGTGTTTTGCTGCCATCTTTGACATGTCTCCCCATGTCCACTTCTGGGTCTTCATGTCACGCTCCAGGGTCCTTCTACAAGTCTCCAAGGGTCTTCCTCCCCCCCCCCCCACTCCCTCCTCCTCTCCTCCTTATTCCCAATCGAGTCCATCTGAGGGCGACCCTTGGTAAAACATCATGGTTCATCCCCAGGATATTGTCAGTCTACCTCCATCTTCTTCTCTTTAGAAGAATTGACGCAGGTTCTCGCCGTGTTCTCTTCATCAAGTCGATGGTTGAGAGGGTTGTTGGCCAGAATATCATCACTATCCTCCTCTAGCATTTATTTTGGAATTTGTCAAGCCCAGCTCTGAACAGCGCACAGTTAAGTTCTTGGAAAATGCTATGTGGTCTTGTGGTATGACACTCACTCAAAAGCTCAATTTGTCATTTTTTTTGTGGGGGGGGGGGGGGGGGGGGGTGTGGTTATTATTATTTACTCTCATTCTTTCACCGT
>NC_088366.1:4896823-4899323 GCF_034508935.2 Berghia stephanieae | reverse complement strand
GTCTGATACCGTAGCCGTCGTTATGTTATAGCCTTCGTTATGTTATAGCCTGATACCGTAGCCATCGTTATGTTATAGCCTGATACCGTAGCCATCGTTATGTTATAGCCTTCGTTATGTTATAGCCTGATACCGTAGCCATCGTTATGTTATAGTCTGATACCGTAGCCATCGTTATGTTATAGTCTGATACCGTAGCCATCGTTGTGTTATAGCCTGATACCGTAGCCATCGTTATGTTATAGCCTTCGTTATGTTATAGCCTGATACCGTAGCCATCGTTATGTTATAGTCTGATACCGTAGCCATCGTTGTGTTATAGTCTGATACCGTAGCCGTCGTTATGTTATAGCCTTCGTTATGTTATAGCCTGATACCGTAGCCATCGTTATGTTATAGCCTGATACCGTAGCCATCGTTATGTTATAGCCTTCGTTATGTTATAGCCTGATACCGTAGCCATCGTTATGTTATAGTCTGATACCGTAGCCATCGTTGTGTTATAGTCTGATACCGTAGCCGTCGTTATGTTATAGCCTTCGTTATGTTATAGCCTGATACCGTAGCCATCGTTATGTTATAGCCTGATACCGTAGCCATCGTTATGTTATAGCCTTCGTTATGTTATAGCCTGATACCGTAGCCATCGTATGTTATAGTCTGATACCGTAGCCATCGTTATGTTATAGTCTGATACCGTAGCCATCGTTGTGTTATAGCCTGATACGTAGCCATCGTTATGTTATAGCCTTCGTTATGTTATAGCCTGATACCGTAGCCATCGTTATGTTATAGTCTGATACCGTAGCCATCGTTATGTTATAGCCTGATACCGTAGCCATCGTTGTGTTATAGCCTGATACCGTAGCCATCGTTATATTATAGCCTGATACCGTAGCCATCGTTATGTTATAGCCTGATACTGAAATCCAAAAGGACTGGCAGTTTGACGTCATTATTTGGTTTTTACACCGTCTATTGAGTTGTCGTTAGTAGAGCTCATGGAAACAAGTTATTTTATTGGTTGAACTATTGAATACAACTCACGATTTGTTTTCTTTTGTGGCAAAAGACTGGCATTTTGACGTCATTTTTTGGTCAGTGTCAGGCCAAAACTTTACGAAGGCCACGCTTCAACCCACTGACTAGATGGTGCACACAACTAAAAAATGACGTCAAACCATAAGTTCTAATGGGTTCTAGTGTCAGGCTATGAGTCAACGATTGCTATGCTCGAACTCGCGATACTGCTAAAACAGTTTCGCGTCAAATCAGATCCAATTTGATGAAGTTCCATTCAGCTCTCGCAGAAAGTGAGCAAGCAGGCTTTGATGACGTCATGGTTATCGATGGACATAGATGAAGAGTGTACAGTGTTGTTTGAAGACGTGGGGAGATTTTAATTACGGATGGGGTCAAATCAAGGCACGGAGGATTCAAGTTCTTTTGCCAGATCGGTTTGGAAAACAATGCCAAACTATTATATTTTTTTTCTAATACTCTTCAACAGTCGTAACGTCACTTCCTTCCTAATGACGCATGGTAACTTAGTAACACTGGCTCTAAACTATCGGAACAATGGCGGACGCCGTTTGAAATAATTCTCCGGCGAGCATAAAAGCGTATTCAGAGGGAAAAAAACATAAATTTGATCATATTTTGACTTTTACACATTCTGATCACAAGGCATACGAAAAGGGAATGAAAAGTTCTAGCCAGCATGAAGAATAAAAAGTAACGATTTTCATTGTTTAGAACCAAGATGGCTGCCGTTGCCGGGCGGCGTGACATCAGACTACTGAATCCATTTCCAAAGATTGTGAAAGCGTGACCCATCCCCTCGAATTACGTCGACGGATCGGAACAGATTCTCGGTATGAATATGGCCAGACATTAAAGACACAGTGTATTCACAGGTCTGTTGGCCTCAATATTCAATTGGTTATATGACATCAATATAATAGAAATGGATTTCACATTACCAAGATATATATATATGAAAAAAAATATATATATATATATATATATATTATATATATATATATATATATATTATATATATATATATATATGTGTGTGTGTGTGTGTGTGTGTGTGTGTGTGTGTTTAGATATGATACTTATCTGCTTTCAGATATTAAATTACACATAATTTGTCCATAACAATGTCCAATCTGGCCACACTTCATCAAGGTAAAAGTAGAAAAACGCATCAAATAATGTCGGCCCCCATCGCCATTGGGGCGTGAACCTGAGGGTTAATCGGAGCGATGTAAAGAGGCGAGAATCATCGGCAAAGGCTCCATTTAACGGTGGACTGGAGCACAAGCTTTGATGACGTCACTGCGTTAGCGCCAATTGGATGGACCAATGAGCGTCGGAATGGACACCACGTGGTACGGACTACGACTGTTCTGCTACTCGGTCGTGCAAAATCAAAAGACATTTGTGTATTTGTGCGGCGGTGCGGTCATGTGGTATGACGCTCGCTTTCGAATAGG
>NC_088366.1:4881823-4894323 GCF_034508935.2 Berghia stephanieae | reverse complement strand
ATAGTCTCCATATGTGATTACAGGTGTGGAATTGTGTGTGTCTGGAATGTAGACAGACAGAATTCCAGGCCATTTGACCATCGGGTCGGTCATTACCTGTGTCAAAATAAATCAATTTTCATCATTATTGGGTTTTTGTTTTCGCATACTAGTGCAGGGTTCTGTGGTCAAGTGGTTTGACATTCGCCTTTGGACCCCAGAGTCAGATTTCTTGTGTGGCTATGTGGTCTAGTTGTATGACACTCGCTTTCGGATCGGAAGGTCCTGGGTTCGAGCCTCGCTCGGCGTATAGTTTAGTTATTGGAAACGGCTCTGCTCTTTACTCACATTCTCTCACCGTACTAAGGTGTATAATGAGTACCTGGCCGTTAACAGCGTTGTCTATGTCCAAAAAAAAAAGATTGTAATATCGCCTAACAAACGTCATGTCTCGTTCTTCATGTTACGGGTTGCTGTTGGTCAGGGACCCCTTGTAAAGCGCTTTGAGCACGTTTAGTGGATATCGGTCTGTATAAAAGCTCAAAGCTCAAAAGCTCTTTCTGCTTTGTCTAACACTGATCCATGTACCCTACACCTGTTCAGAGTTACGTCATGCTACAGAATAAAATAGTTCTTCAGAGTCACGATGCCCACGGAGCTGATTTTATTCCTGTTGCTATATATAGCGTAAAGGGGACAATAGCAATTTGCTTGCTACCCTTTGGATAGGACGCTAGTCTATCGAAGAGTATTTTGAACAAGATCTAACAGTCCCAGCTACCCAATCACTGCTGGGTGAACAGTTTTTTTAAAAATGATACTCATCCGCCATGATATTATAATAAGATATATCGTCACCGAGGCATTCCACGAAGGAATATAGATAATTCATCAAACAAGATGTCTGATGTCAACAGGAATCACCCATATTGTCACAGTGAGATCCCGTCACCTAGGCATTCCACGAAGGAATATAGATAATTCATCAAACAAGATGTCTGATGTCAACAGGAATCACCCATGTTGTCACAGTGAGATCCCGTCACCTAGGCATTCCACGAAGGAATATAGATAATTCATCAAACAAGATGTCTGATGTCAACAGGAATCACCCATGTTATTCAAATGAGCAAATCGGGGGTTAATAGTCTTGCTCAAGGAAAGAAAAAACGAAAGTGCCCGAATCGGGGCTCTAACCCGGGACCTTCTGGGTCACAGTGCAATGCCTTAACCACTCGGCCACTTCGCCCCCTTGGACAGGAGCGGGTACCTGACGCGGGGCTCTAACCCGGGACCTTCTGGGTCACAGTGCAATGCCTTAACCACTCGGCCACTTCGCATCCTTGGACAGGAGCGGGTACCTGACGCGGGGCTCTAACCCGGGACCTTCTGGGTCACAGTGCAATGCCTTAACCACTCGGCCACTTCGCCCCTTGGACAGGATCGGGTTAGAAAATAATCTCGACTGCATCCGGAATAATTTTGGTCCCTTTGCATGTGACGCGAGTGCTCTACCAACTGAGCTATCGGGACCCCACTTATAACAATAATAATAATTGAGCTTTGATATAGCACAATATCCACTCAACGTGCTCAAAGTCCTTTACAAGGGGTCCCTGGCCAACAGCAACACTAAACATGTAGGACGGGACATGACGCTTGTTAGGCGATATTATTACAATATTTTCTGACTGATACAGTGAAAATGGAAAGGCTTCGTATGGGAACAAAACAGACAATGGACGTTTCGGGTACAAACCCTTCGTCAGCACGACAATACACATTGTCTGTTTTGTTCCCATAAGAAGCCTTTCCATTTTCACTCTTTCGTTAGTATTTTACGATCACCGGCTTCAGGCAGCCCTTACTGTTTTCTACTTTTCTGACTGATACAACACTGTTAATGGCCTGGTACTCATTTTACACCTGAGTACTGTGAGAGAATGTGCATAAAGAACCTTTTCCAAGGATTCAACTATGTGCCGAGTGAGGCTCGAACCCAGGACCTTCCAATCCGAAAGCGAGTGTCATACCACTCGACCACATAGTCTTACACTTACAAAATAAAACATACCATCAAGCTTCCATCATTCAGCCCAGTATGGCAAATCATTTATAACGGCTGGTCACGGGAATTCCCCATTGGATGGGCAGCTATCCGGGGAATTCCCGAACATTCCAGAGATTTCCAGAAGATGGTCGTCCAGATATTAAACACGTCCGCGTCTGTCGGTGAGGAATGGCGTAGGACATTCCGTCAAGGCATTTATACGCGGTGTTTTATGGTCGTGTCCATGGGTTGAACGGTCGCTGGAATGCGTGTCCGGCTTTGAGGTTTTGCTGGACGGATGGATGGGTGGATGGATGGGTGGGTGGATGGATGGGTGGATGGACGATGATGGACTGGTCAATCCTATGTGGTCATTTCTGTCTTCGGGAAGTCGTAGATTATGTCTATTAAATATTTAGGGTCTTGTAGAGGGAAAGGAGGCTGATCCGACGTGCTATAATTTGCAGGTCTGATAACCCAATTCCTTTGGGGGCTCAGCGGTACGGTTTTTGCTTCGCACCCAAAAAGTACCGAGTTCGATCACCCGCCACTGCGTTGTGTGGTCTTGAGCAAGTCACCTCGTCCCAGCTCAATTTGCGGCGCTGCACTGCGGCTTAAGCCTGGGATATTCCAGTCTTCCCTTGGAATAGACCATAGAGAAAATTTCCCCTATGGGATGAATATAGGGAATTTTTTAAAAATATTTATTTATGGGGTTGTTGTGGGAATGGAGACATCCAAAAAAAAAAAAAAATATGACGCAAAATATTGTCCATCACAAAACAATGTTAAACTAGGCTCATAAATGGGTTAGAGTGTCAGACCTGCATATATGTTCACGTCGGGCTGATCTCCACACTGAAGCTTTTTTTCAAATGACTCAACTATTTGCAGAGAGAGGCACGAACCCAGGACCTTCCGATCCGAAAGCGAGTGTCATACCACAAGACCACAAAGCCGCACAGAGACAGCCACTCACACCTCTGAAGAATTCAATCCAAGATCTTATTATAGAAACAACGTACAAAATATTTCTCTTCGCCATCTATTTGTTTTGTTTTGTTTTGTTTTTTTGTTTTTCCTTTAATAATCTATTTATGTATTTATTAGGGGGGGGGGGGGTTGCTGAAGAAGGGTTTTGAGCCTTATACCCTCCTTGTTCGGTATTTTCTCTCTCTCTCTCTCTTTCTCTCTCTCTCTCTCTCTCTCTCTCTCTCTCTCTCTCTCTCTCTTTTTTTTTTTTTTTTTTTTTTTTTTTTTTTTTTTTTTTTGGAAGCTGTTATTTTTTCCCTTTTGTTTATAACTTTTGACATTAATGTGTGTTTCGTCCATTCATTGAATGGGAGTGAAAGACTCACTCAAGAACTCAGCAACAAATATCGGCGAGGGGGATGGGGGATGGGGGGGGGGGGGGGGGTTGCTGACGAACGGTTTTGAGCCTAATACCCTCCTTGTTCGGTATTTTCTTTTCTCTCTTTTTTAAATATTTTTTTAAGCTGTTATTTTTCCCTTTTGTTTATTAGCGCTTTGAGGTTTCGACGAAATGCGCTATATAAATATGCTTATTAATATTGTTATTATTATTATTATTATTATTATTATTATTATTATTATTATTATTATTATTATTATTATTATTTTATTTATTATTATTATTATTATTATTATTATTATTATTATTATTATTATTATTATTATTATTATTATTATTATTATTATTATTATTATTATTTATTATTATTATTATTATTATTATTATTATATTATTATTATTATTATTATTATTATTATATATATTATTATTATTATTATTATTATTTATTATTATTATTATTATTTATTATTATTATTATTATTATTATTATTATTATTATCATTATTATTATTATTATTATTATTATTCATCATCATCATCATATTATTATTATTATTATTATTATTATTATTATTATTATTATTATTATTATTATTATTATTATTATTATTATTATCTATTATTATTTATCATTATTATTATTATTATCATTATTATTATTATTATTATCATTATTATTATTATTGTTATTATTATTATATTTATTATAATTATTATTATTATTATTATTATTATTATTATTATTATTATTATTATTATTATTATTATTATTATTATTATTGTTCCTATTATTACTTTTGGCATTAATGTGTGTTTCGTCCATTCATTGAATGAGAGAGTGAAAGACTCACCACTCAAGAACTTTACCACAAGCATCGGCGATGTCGGAGCGAGCGTGTTGCTTGTGGGTGAATATTTACTGTGATGGTTTGTCAGATGGGAGAGATAATGACAAATTGGTTATGCCGGCCCGTGATTTTATCAGCCTGAATTTTAGTGGCAAAATGTAACACTTCTCGCTAAAGATGCTGCCAATATAGGTAGTTTGGAAACAAACATACACTCGAGCTTGAATTTTTATAATATAGTGCATGCAGAATCCATTAAACGTGTTCAAATCGTTTTACAATGGATCCCCAGCTAACAACAATACTTTACATGTAGGACGGGACATGACGCCTGTTAAGCGATTTTTATCCAAAGAAAAATTCGACAGAGACAACGCTGTTAATGGTCAAGTACTTATTTCACACCTACTGAGTACGACAAGAGAATGTGAGTAAAGAGCCCTTTCAAATGGCTCAACTATTCGCCGAGCGAGGCTCGAACCCAGTATCTTCAGTTCGGAAAGCGAGTGTCCTACCACGAGACCACATAGTCGCGAGTTAGATTCTTCCTTTCGCATGTCATCATAGTACTGTGTGAAGATTGATGAGAAACATGGGGGATGAAAATAGAGGATAAAAACATCGCGGTGTCAGAGCCAAACTTAAGATCTAACTGACACGCTACCGGTACCCTCCACCTGTGTGAGAGAGAATTAGATAGATACATAGATAGATAGATATATAGATAGATAGATAGATAGATAGATATATAGATAGATAGATAGATAGATAGATAGATAGATAGATATATGATAGATAGATAGACAGATAGATAGATAAATAGATAGATACATAGATAGATACATAGATAGATAGATAGATAGATAGATAGATAGATAGAGACAGAGAGAGATAGAGAAAGTGAGAGACAGAGAGACTGAGAGACAGAGAGAGACAGAGAGAGAGAGACACAGAGAGAGACACAGAGAGAGACACAGAGAGAGACACAGAGAGAGACACAGAGAAAGAGACACAGAGAGAGAGAGACACACACAGAGAGAAACGCAGACAGAGAGACAGAGAGAGACACAGAGAGAGACACAGACAGAGAGACACAGAGAGAGACACACAGAGAGAGACACAGACAGAGAGAGACACAGACATAGAGACAGAGATAGAGAGAGAGACAGAGAGAGACAGAGAGAGAGACACACAGAGAGAGAGAGACACAGACATAGAGACAGAGATAGAGAGAGAGACAGAGAGAGACAGAGATAGAGAGAGAGACAGAGAGAGACAGAGAGAAACCAGCGAACAGTGGCACTAGCCACATAGACACCCACCCACATGTTTTTTTCTGAATGTTCTTCAATCCTTTGCCTGAATTCTATATGAAGATTGTATGATTATATGCGGCTATGTGGTCTTGTGGTATGACACTCACTTTCGGATTGGAAGGACTTGGGTTCAAATCCCGCTCTGAGCAGCCCATAGTTGAGTCATTGGAAAAGGCTCTTTACTGAGATTTTCTCACAGACCTCAGGTGTAAAATAAATACCTATTCGTTGACATCATACGTTGTTTCTGTCCGAAAGAAAATTGTAATATCGCCAAACAGGCGTCATGTCTCGTCCAACATGTTAAGTTTATTGCTGTTGGCCAGGGACAACTTGTAAGGCGCATTCTTGTGGATATTGCGCTATATAAAATCTCAAGTTTTCGTTGTTTTTGCTTTGCTTTGTTTTTTACGTGGTCATGTGGCTGTGCGACTCTCTAACTCTAAATACGGTGTCTTGTCTTGTGGAAAAAGTTAAGCGATGTTAAGCGTGATCAGTGGCTGGATGCGTGACAGTAATCATGGAAATGTTTGGTGTGTCTCCTTGGGTAATGAATGCACTTCACACGTATTATCCCATTCGACTCGGGTTTGATTGGGTATCTGGTTACAGGGTATGACGGATATTGTAAGAGTGTTAGTACAAAAAGGGAGCATAACATAAAGGTTCTGTTTCTCTTCTGACATTGTTAGACCTTTCGGCGGCGTTTGATACTATTGATCACGGTATTCTCATTAAACGACTTAATATAACCTTTGGCTTGTCTGGGACTGTCTTGCAGTGGTTTGAATCTTATTTAGATGGCAGAAAGCAACAGGTTATGATTTTAGATAAACTTTCTCGTCAACATACATTGTCTTTTGGTGTTCCTCAAGGCTCTGTTTTGGGTCCAATTCTTTTTGTTTTGTATACTTCTCCATTATCTAATGTCATCACTGGTCATGGGCTGCGCTATCATCTCTATGCAGATGATACGCAACTTTATGCTACTGATAAAACTAAAAATCTCGAAAATATTGTGAAACGTGTGGAAGAATGTGTGACGGATGTGAAAGAGTGGATGGATGCAAACAAGTTGAAAATGAATGTACAAAAACAGAAGTGATGATTGTGGGAAATAGAGGGCAGTTGAAGGTGAATGATGGTCTTGAGGTGTTGATTGGGGGTGAAAAGATCAAAGTTTCAAAGACTGTGAAAAATTTGGGTGTCTATTTTGATTCAGAAATGAAAATGTCAGCTCACATTTCTGCTCTCTGTAAATCTTTATACTTTCAATTGAAGAAAATCAGTTCGATCCGTCAGTATATTGCAATTGGAACATGTAAAACATTGGTTGTTTCCCTCATTTTTTCGAAACTAGACTATTGTAGCTCGCTGCTTGTCAACTTGCCTCAGGCTTCTATTAAACAATTGCAACTACTGCAAAACAGTGCTGCAAGATTAGTTTTTGGCAAAAAAAAAATTTGATCATGCAACCCCTTTGTTGGCCTCTCTCCACTGGTTGCCCATTGAAAAGCGCACATATTACAAAGCAGCGTGTCTTGTTTATAAGTGTTTGGCTGGTATAGCACCGGCATATCTCACAGATCACGTGGTCATGTGTAAATTTGAAAATTACACTTTAAGATCATGTAATGACCAAACGAAAATTTCGGAAAAAAAGATCAAGAACAAAATTTGGTGATAGATCGTTTGCTTGTTTCGGCCCCAAGATTTGGAATAAACTACCACGTGGTCTGAGGGAGTGCAAGTCTTTACCTACTTTTAAAAAGAATCTCAAGACACATTTTTACTGTATTTGTTTTTCTTGACTCTATATGAATCCTTGATTTGGCTATGAATTGTTATTGTTGTTATTATTTTATTTTTTTATTTTTTCACTTAAAATTGATATTTATATTGTAGAGTGCCCAGAGCTTGTGTTTTACACGAGAATGAGCGCTATATAAATGTGTATTATTATTATTATTATTATAACACTCTATGAAATGGACCTATGGTCCTATATGGCCTGCTTCGGGAATAAATGAAACATTGTGAAGCGAATAGAGCTTGGAAAATATGTAAAAATGCCCTATAGGAGTGTTCATCTTATTATCAATGCTTTGACACGCCAAGTTTTGGCCTGTAGGTCTTATGTTCGAGTCCCGTCCCATTGTGGGTGGCGGAAAACAGTTTCCTTGGAAATTACATTTTTATTTACTCACATTATCTCACCACACTCAAGTATAGAATAAGTACCTTGTTTGTATCAACGTTGTATCAGTTGAAAAGAAGTCACACAATAGGGCGTATTATCTCGTGCACAGGGCTACTGTTAGCTTGGGACATCTTCCAAAGCGTGTTGAGCACACCGATTAGTGGATAGTGCGCAATATTGAAGTTCATGGGTTTTTTTTTAATTCTTTTAACATCAAAACTATATATTTATATATATATATATTTCTACTGTCTTGTTGAAGACAATTTCAAGTCTGTATGTTCTAACTAGATCGGTCCAGTGATATGACTCTCGCCTTCCGAATCAGAAGGTCCAGAGTTCGAGACCAGCTTTGAGAAGCGCATAGTTAAGTCCTTTGGAATGATTCTATCTTTACTCATATTCTCTCACCGTACTCAGACGTATAATGAGTACCTGGACGTTAACAGCATTGTCTCTGTCTGAAAAAAAACGTGTAACATCGCCTAACAAACGCATTGTCTCATCCTACATGTTAAGTGTTGCTGTTGGCTAAAGACCTCGTGTAAAGCGGTTTGAGCAAGCTTACTGGATATTGCGCTATCTAAACGCGATCGTATGATCAATAACGGAAAATATTTTTGCAGGTCGAATAATGTCCAATCTCAATGTTAGAAGCTTGAAATTAATTATAAAATAAAGGATTGAGCATTTATATAGCGCAGTATTCACTAAACGTGCTTTATACACTGACAAATTTCTCTCGTCCTTATTATTATATTTGTTATTTTGAATGTATAATGTAAGCATTTGAGTGTATTCCTCTTTGTTGAGTTTTGTGCTTGTGTCCGGATGAGACTTATAGGTGATCTCAAACTAAGTACTTTGATAGTGTGCTCTTGGATTCTACATCTGATCCCTATTTGTTCCCAGTTCCCCTATGTCTTACCTTTTCTTGGGTGCTTTAATTGTAATTCTAGAACATTTTACTATCCCATTTTCTTCCTTTTTACTGGCGTTGATATGACCTAAATGTGTTGCAAGCGCCGTAAAACCTTTAAAAACAAAAACAAAACATCTCTCGTCCTTATGAATTAGCAACGAGTCATATACACACGCCCTTTATCAAGTTGATCCCAGGCTTGACAGAATATCTTACATCGGAGACCTGATAAAAACGGATTGTTTATGAAGTAACTGTTTTCCAGATTTTATGGTTATAACATTATTTCATTGGGCATCAGGTTAAGAGATAAGTACCCACCCTAACAACAACACGAAGTGGCAGCAACAGCAGTAACGACGACAACAACAACAAAAACAACAATAATAATAATAATAATAATAATAATAATAATAATAATGATGTAATAATAATAGATGTAATAATAATAATAATAATAATAATATAATAATAATAATAATAATAATAATAATAATAATAATAATAATAATAATAATATATTAATAATAATAAATAATAATAATAAATAATAATAATAATAATAATAATAATAATAATAATAATAATAATAATAATAATAATAATAATAATAATAATAATAATAATAATAATAATAATAATAATAATAATAATAATAATAATAATAATAATAATAATATAATAATAATAATAAATAATAATAATAATATAATAATAATAATAATAATATATAATGTAATAATAATAATAATAATAATGATAGTAATAATAATAATAATAATAATGATAATAATAATAATAATAATAATAATAATAATAATAATAATAATAATAATAACAATATCAACAACAACAACAAAGAACAAAACAAAAATTACAAAAATAAAAAAAAAAGATAAAAATCATACTAAAAACAAAACAAACAAAAACAACAACAAAAAACAAACAAAAAAAAAACAAAAAAAAAAAACAAAAAGCAAAACAAAAATAAAACAAAACAAGCAAACAAACAAACAAAAATAAACAAAAACAAAAGCCAAACAGAAAAGAATAAAGCGAAAACAAAACAAAAGTGAAACGTCTATCTTTATTATAAAATATCAAAAACTCCTTTTTGATGAATTCCAATTGACAACCCATTGAAAACGGAGATGGCAGAAATAAGAGAGGAATGGGTGGACGTGAAATGAAGTCTTTATGTGAATTTTATGCCTTAAGTATTTATCACTGCAGTAGATGACAACATGGAGATTTCAGATTTATTATAGCGATAGGATGAACCTCGTGACGCATTGCTTCATCACGCACTCTAGCACTCTCGAATAATATATTCTGGCGAAGTCTTAAAAAAAAAAAAATACGTTATAAAAATTTTGGCCATGAATCTCGTCCTTCAAATTGATGCGAGGCGTTAAGGTAAAATAGTCACAACATCTGCTAGCCTAATTACATATACCGACACATAAAACTGTTTAACGTTTATAGATTACAGATAGTAAACGCTTGGCGAAGAAACTCACAACATTGCCATCCGGAAATATAACCGACCAACACACAAAACTCTGTGTAACCTTGAACTTTTATAGTCTGAATAATACAGTAGAGTGAGAATTACTCATTAACGTGGATGGCAAAAATCAATAACACAGTCCCTTGTGACGTCAACTTCATATTATCTATGAACGCTCAAGATTTAGCATAGTTTTGTTTGTTGGTCCGCCATACTTCCGGATGACAATGTTGTGAGCTTCTTAAATAAGCGCAAACTATAGCCTGATTAATAGAATTTAGTGAGAACTACTCATAAAAATGGCTGGTCAAAAACAATAACAAAGACCTGAGTGACGTCAATTTCGTGCCTTCTATATCACTCACTAAACCTTATCGGCGTACAACAGAAGCCATAAATAACTTATAGCCTGACACTGACCAAAAAATGACGTCAAAATGCCAGTCTTTGGCCACAAAAGAAAACAAATCGTGAGTTGTATTCAATAGTTCAACCAATGAAATAACTTGTTTCCATGAGCTCTACTAACGACAACTCACTAGGCGGTGCAAAAAAAAACAAATAATGACGTCAAAATGCCAGTCTTTTTGGGTTTCAGTATCAGGCTATAACTTAAGAATGGCGAAGTCTAGTGTCAGGTTATAGATAGTATGCGTTTGGCTAAGAAGCTCATAACAATGCCATCCGGAAGTATAACGGACCAACACACAAAACTGTGTGTATCCATGAACTTTTATAGTCTGGGTAATATAGTTTAGTGAGAAGTACTCATAAACACGGATGGCAAAAAACAATAACAAAGACCTGAGTGACGTCATCTTCGAACTATCTATATCACCAAACCTTATCGGCGTACAACACAGTCGAATCATCGCGTCATCACCATCCTATTATCACCAGTATCAACATACAAGTGTGTCAACACACCCTACAACAATCAGCAAGTCTTATATCTTCTCTTTCATCGCTCTTGTTTCGTCTTCTATTCTAACCACAAAAAGCAAGGTGCACATTATTTGGAAGGTCTGATAACCCAACGCAATAATGGGCCTGTTTTAACATTGTTGTAATGGACAATATTTTGCGTTGGCTATAGATGAACGAAGTTGACGTCACTCAATGCCTTGTTATTGATTTTTTTTTTGATTTTTTTTTTTTTTTGCCACACGTGTATATGAGTAATTCTCACTAATTTTTATTAACCAGACGATAAACGTTCAAGGTTACACATAGTTTGTGTGTTGGTTCGTTATACTTCCGGATGGCAATTTTGTGAGCTCCTTAACCAATTGCATACTATCTATAGATAATATGCGCTTGTCTAAGAAGTTCACAACATTGTCATCCGGAAGTATAACCGACCAACACATAAACTATGTGTAACCATGAACGTTTATCGTCTGGTTAATACAGTTAAGTGAGAATTACTCATAAACGCGGATGGCAAAAAACAATAACAAAGACCAGCGACGTCATTTTCGTTCTATCTATAGAATATCCCATTACAGAAATGACCCCATAGAAATTTGGGTTATCAGATCTGTAAATAGGTACACGTCGACAAAAATTAATAAATGTGACCCATCGTCTCAAAACGGTATAATTTATATAACCAGAAAACGTGGATTTACAATAAAAATGTTACGAAATATAAAGAACTTTTGCTCATGCACATCATTACCATCTACGACCAATCAAAGAGACTTGCCAAACACATTTGTCAACTTTTTAAAAGACAAAATCCATAACATTCGTTCAGAACTAGATCGGCATGAACCATTTATAGATACAAATACATTCTGTGGTACCCCTTTTGACAAGTTCCAACCAGTTTCACCTAGTTTCATAAACGAGTTAATAAAAAAAGCCCCCATTAAATCCTGCGACCTTGATCCCCTACCAGCGCAGCTTTTGGCCAGCTCCATCGATACATTATTACCATCCATTACATCAATCATAAATACATCCATACTGACTGGCGAAGTTCCATCGTGCTTTAAAAGTGCCCTCGTCAAACCACTTATGAAGAAACCATCACTGGACCACAATATATTAAACAATTATCGTCCTGTATCAAATTTACCTTTTTTGTCAAAACTTTTGGAGAAGGTAGTTCTTACACAATTAACATCTCAGCTTAAGAACAACAGTTTGGAACAACCCTTTCAGTCTGCCTACAAACATCAACACAGTACTGAAACGGCACTTCTTAAAATCTTTAATGACTTGTTATGTAATGCTGATGCTAACAATATCAATGTATTATGCCTTTTAGATCTTTCAGCTGCCTTTGATACCAT
>NC_088366.1:4876823-4879323 GCF_034508935.2 Berghia stephanieae | reverse complement strand
AGACAGACTCTAGAGTTAAATTGGCGTACGCGAGACAGACTCTAGAGTTAGCCTCGCGGCCGCGAGATTATCTCAAAATTGTGCCTCGCGTACGCCAATTTAACTCTAGAGTCTTTTGTTGGTAGAGTCATTCTCGCGTGGTACACCGGGTTACTTTTACCCCATGCGTATTTATTACATTTTACTGTGACAAATTATAGGCGTAGTATCAAAGTTATTATTTTTAATTTTTTTACATGTTAATGGGAGTTGAATAAAACTATGTTTGTACATGCTCATTTTTAATACATTTTTTTCCAATTTTGAAAAGTAGCGAAAATCTCTAGGATCGAGTGAGTTAAACAACATTGTCTCTGTCAGATGTTTTTAAAAAAATCAATATCGTCTAACAGGCGTCACGTCTCGTCTCCCATGTAAAGTCTTGCTGTCGTAAAGCGTTTTGAGCACGTGTAGTGTGTATTGCTCTATATGAATTCTCAAGTGTTTTGCTTGTTTGTTTTGTTTTGTTTTATTTTGTCTTGTTTTGTTTTTCTCTGACTATAAAAGACTTTTTCAAAATAAGTTATCTGATCTGATTGAGAAAAAAAAAACGTATTTTGTAAAAAACAAAACCAAAAACAAAAACGAAACAGGCGATTCGCCATCATTGCAAGTCGGATTGTCGACGTTTTTGATTGGACGAAGGATAAACAAGACACTGTGGAATATACGGTGAGACCTCCTGAACTATTCTACCGTACTCTGGAAAAAAAAAAGCCATATATAAAAATTTGGCCAGAAAACTCGTCCTTCAAATATCGATCGATTTAAATGACCCTCATCTTGGCGAA
This sequence comes from Berghia stephanieae, assembly GCF_034508935.2. Taxonomy (NCBI): domain Eukaryota; kingdom Metazoa; phylum Mollusca; class Gastropoda; order Nudibranchia; family Aeolidiidae; genus Berghia; species Berghia stephanieae. The sequence continues at coordinate 4,878,493 of NC_088366.1, read as the reverse complement.
CACTCTCAAACCTGGGACTTCGGCGAAATTCTTGATTTTAGAGTATTTGCCAAGATGAGGGTCATTTAAATCGATCGATATTTGAAGGACGAGTTTTCTGGCCAAATTTTTAAATATGGGTATTTCCAGAGTACGGCTGTATTGGGGGGGGGGGAGAGAATTTGTAAACAAGACGGGCGCTTTCCCCGGTACTCAGTGTAAACCACGTGATCAGCACTCAGTCTAACACACGGCATGGGGGACTAAGATAAAGCTCTCGATTCAAAGAAATACCACGTAGAGGGAGTGGGGGTGGGGGGGGGGGGGGATCAGATCGTTCGCGCATGCGTAAAGGCCATGTTTACTCGATGGAATCCTGAGTGTATGGATATATGTAAATTCTTCTTGGTGGGATGTTTTGTTTTCACCAGTGGAGAGCGGGGCGGCATGTAGAGATAAAGGTGATTGAGTTTAAACCCTAACGTACCCACCCACCTTTCAATATCATACCCCTCCCCCTTCCCCCCCCCCCCTTCCTTTTCCTTCAAAATTCTAATATTATGGAGGAGAGAAAAAAAAATTATCAATTCTTTTTTTATGTGTGTTTTCCTTGCTTTCCTTATTTATATAGAAGGAACGAAATCGACGTCACTCAGTTCTTTGTTTTTGTTTTTAGCCAGCCAATTTTTTTATGAGTAGTTGGTTATGTGAGAATTACTCGTAATCGTGGATGGCAAAAAGCAATAACAAAGACCTGAGTGACGTCAACCTCGTTCTATCTATAAACGTTAAGGTTACACATAGTTTTGTGTATTGGTCCGTTAAACCCGACTGGCACTGGCAGATGTTATGAGTTTTTAAATTAAACTCACAGCACCAAAAATAAATTTGAAAAGTCACGAACGTGTGAAAATTCCCAAGAATATTCTTCAACTCTTGTGTTTAAAATTTCGTACAAGTTGCCAATAGGGAATGAGATTAGCGGAAGCGAGGATGAGAGGCGCATGCGCACAACCAACACGACGTTCTCTCTCTAATAACTTTTCCGCCGGTGACGTCACAGACTATGGGTGACGTCCTATCAAGGGACGCTACTCTTCCGCTAATCTCATTTCCTATACCTTTGAGAAACCTTGGGTTAAAAAATCTTGAACTTACGGATAGAACGAAATTGACGTCACTCAGGTCTTTGTTATTGTTTTTCCCATCCATGCTTGTGAGTAATCCTCACTAAACTGTATTATCCAGACTATAAACGTTAAACATCACACATAGTTTGGGGTGTTTTTCCGTTATATTTCCGGATGGCAATGTTGTGAGCTTCTTAGCCAGGCGCACAGGATCTATATATAGAGCAATTTCCACTAATCGTGCTCAGAGCGCTTTACAAGAGGTTTCTAGCCAACAGCAACACTTAACATGTAGGACGAGACATGACCTCTGTTAGGCGATTTTACTTTTTTTTTCCCCGACAGAGACCAAGCTGTTAACGGCCAGGTACACATTTTACACCTGAGTACGGTGAGAAAATGTTAGTAAAGAGCCGTTTCTAAGGACTCAACTATGCTCCAAGAAAGGCTCGAACCCAGGACCTACCGATTCGAAAGAGAGTGTCACATCACAAGACCACATAGCCGCACAAATACACGAGCTCTCAGTTCAATAATATGGGATCTTATGTGTTTTATTTT
>NC_088366.1:4841823-4866823 GCF_034508935.2 Berghia stephanieae | reverse complement strand
TTTTTGTAGAGAACGTTAAGGGAGACAGTTATGATTTGGTTCGGGTTGAAAGAAAAGTAAATGTTTTTGTATTTTGACGGTTTCACTAATTGTTTCTTTGCTATGTGGACCCTACGCCCTTTGATACAACATCCCTAATTAATGACTGATTCTCTGTTATATTGTATTATGTTATATTATATTATATTATATTATATTATATTATATTATATTATATTATATTATATTATATTATATTATATTATATTATATTATATTATATTATATTATATTATAACATTATATTGCCCTTTTAAATATTATACACGATACCTCAACATTTACATAATATATTTGCGTTAGTTCGCTAGACGGGCAGAAAGACACACACACACACACACACACACACATGTACACATACACACATGTACACACACACACATTTATATACACTCACACATGTACACACACACACATTTACATATACACACACACATGTACACACACACACATTTACATATACACACACACATGTACACATACACACATGTACACACACACACACACAACTCACTTAGATATACACACGTGTATATTATAAAAGTACAAATAAAAAAATGAATGTGTGGCATAGGGAGAATAAGAGGGGTAGAGGCAAGAAAGAAAGGAAGAGAGAGAGAGAGAGAGAGAGAGAGAGAGAGAGAGAGAGAGAGAGAGAGAGAGAGAGAGAGAGAATGAGAGAGAGAGAGATTTAATGAGAGAGAGAGAGAGAAAGAGAGAAAGAGAGAGAGAGAGAGAGAGAGAGAGAGAGAGAGATTTAATGAGAGAGAGAGAGAGAATGAGAGAGAGAGAGAGATTTAATGAGAGAGAGAGAAAGAGAGAAAGAGAGAGAGAGAGATTTAATAGAGAGAGAGAGATTTAATGAGAGAGAGAGAGAGAAAGAGAGAAAGAGAGATTTAATGAGAGAGAGAGAGAGATTTAATGAGAGAGAGAGAGAGAGAAAGAGAGAAAGAGAGATTTAATGAGAGAGAGAGAGAGATTTAATGAGAGAGAGAAAAGAGAGAAAGAGAGATTTAATGAGAGAGAGAGAGAGAGAGAGAGAGAGATTTGAGAAAGAGAGAGATTTATGAAGAGAGAAGAGAGAGAGAGAGAGAGAGAAAGAGAGAAAGAGAGATTTAATGAGAGAGAGAGAGAGAAAGAGAGAAAGAGAGATTTAATGAGAGAGAGAGAAGAGAGAAAGAGAGATTTAATGAGAGAGAGAGAAAGAGAGAAAGAGAGATTTAATGAGAGAGAGAGATTTTGAGAAAGAGAGATATTTAATGAAAGAGAGAGGAGAGAGAGAGAAAGAGAGAAAGAGAGATTTAATTAGAGAGAGAGAGAGAAGAGAGATTTTGAGAAAAGAGAGAGAGATTTAATGAAAGAGAGAGAGAGAGAGAGAGAGAGAGAGAAAGAGAGAGAGAAAGGATATTTAATGAAAGAGAGAGAGAGAGAAAGAGAGAAAGAGAGATTTAATTAGAGAGAGAGAGAGAGAGAGAGAGAGAAAGAGAGAAAGAGAGATTTAATGAGAGAGAGAGAGAAAGAGAGATTTAATGAGAGAGAGAGAGAAAGAGAGATTTAATGAGAGAGAGAGAGAAAGAGAGATTTAATGAGAGAGAGAGAAAGAGAGAAAGAGAGAGAGAGAGATTTAATGAGAGAGAGAGAGATTTAATGAGAGAGAGAGAGAGAGAAGAGAGAAAGAGAGATTTAATGAGAGAGAGAGAGATTTAATGAGAGAGAGAGAGAAAGAGAGAAAGAGAGATTTAATGAGAGAGAGAGAGAGAGATTTAATGAGAGAGAGAGAAAGAGAGAGAAAGAGAGATTTAATGAGAGAGACAGAGAGAGATTTTGAGAAAGAGAGAGATTTAATGAAAGAGAGAGAGAGAGAGAAAGAGAGAAAGAGAGATTTAATGAGAGAGAGAGAGAAAGAGAGAAAGAGAGATTTAATGAGAGAGAGAGAGAAAGAGAGATTTAATGAGAGAGAGAGAAAGAGAGAGAAAGAGAGATTTAATGAGAGAGACAGAGAGAGATTTTGAGAAAGAGAGAGATTTAATGAAAGAGAGAGAGAGAGAGAGAGAGAGAGAGAGAGAGAGAGAGAGAGATTTAATGAGAGAGAGAGAGAGATTTTGAGAAAGAGAGAGATTTAATGAAAGAGAGAGAGAGAGAGAGAGAGAGAAAGAGAGAGAAAGAGAGATTTAATGAGAGAGAGAGAGAGAAAGAGAGAAAGAGAGATTTAATGAGAGAGAGAGAGAGAAAGAGAGAAAGAGAGATTTAATGAGAGAGAGAGAGAGAGAGAGAGAGAGAGAGAGAGAGAGAGAGAGAGAAATAAATGGAGTATGTCAGGAGTATGTGTGTGTGTGTGTGTGTGTGTGTTCGTTGTTTGTGTATTTGTGTGTGTGAGAGAGAATATGTGATTTGTTCCTATGACAACAAATAATATCACCACCGTCCCCCATTGACGATACAAAACAACAACATCCCAAACAAATACACACATCATTACTATAATTGAGGCTATGCGTATAGGTATGATACTCGCAACATCCGCCAGCCGGATATATAACATGCTGTCACGCTAAACTATGTGTAACAACTTTAATGTTCAGAAATTCGAGTCATAATAGGATTCAACAGTCGTGACGTCACTTCCCTCGTAATGACGCCTGGTAACCTAGTAACTGGTTCTAAACTATCGGAATAATGGCGGGCGCCCGTATGAAATACTTCTCCGACGATCATAAAATGTATCCAGGGGAGAAAAACATTATAAATCTGATCATCTTTTGACTTGTATACATTCTGATCACATGATATGTGAAAGAGTTTTAGCCACCATGAAGAATAAAAAGTACCGATTTTCTTTGTTTAGAACCAAGCTGCTGGTTGCTGTGCGGACGTGACATCAGACTATTCAATCCTATTCAAGGACAAGGGACGTATCTTGTAATGTTATTTCAACTCCAAGTTCATTCCTTCATCCATAATATTGTGTCAAAATATTGTGATAAAACTCTAAACTGTGGGTCTGACTAATAGATAGTTCGAAGATGACGTCACTCGTGTCTTTGTTATTGTTTTTTGCCATCTGCGTTTATGAGTAATGCTCATTGAACTGTATTAACCAGACTGTAAACGACCATAGATACACACAGTTTTGTGTGTTGATCCGTTCTACTTCCGGATGGCAATGTTGTGAGCTTCTTAGCCAAGCGCATACTATCTATAGACACTTAGATAACCACGCCTCTCGGACAGTCGTCATAATGTAAACATTGGCACTGATTGGTTTTAGCATAGCAAACTACACAGGCTTTACTGTCGATGGTTTGTGTCTTAGTAAAATACCCACTGTTCTACCCACTTGATCAATAAAACCAAAACAGAAAACTATGTGTAAACTTAAACGTTGATAAGGAATGAGATTAGCGGAAGAGTAGCGTCCCTTGATTGGACGTCACCTAACAGAGAGAACGTCAATTTGGTTTTGCGCATGCGTCTCTCTCGTCCTCGCTTTCGGTGAAGTGTCTCAAGCCGCTTTCACCGGAAGCGAGTACGAGATACGCATGCGCAAAACCAACATGACAATCTCTGTCTAATAACTTTTCCGCCGGTGACGCCCAATCAAGGGACGCTACTCTTCCGCTAATCTCAATCCCTATATTATTATGATCGAGAAAATCGAGTGATAACTAGTCAGAGGTATAAAAACAATAACAATGATCAGAGAGAAAGGTCGAATTCATTCACGTTATTGTTTATAAACAACCAACTATGTTTGTCCGAGCACAAATTCTATGTTTTGATTGGTCAAAAATCTACTGGTTAATTGGGTTGCTTGGCATAATATATCAAAGGTGACGAAGGGTGGATCGAAAGCAAAATGAAATCTCAAATTCATCTCAAACATTTTTCATGTTGCCTTTATGGACTTAGAATAACAAATACTTCCCCAGCCAAACGCCCGAGGTAACGATCTTATTGCGTTTTCTGTAAAAAAAAAAAAAACCCCATATTTAAAAATTTTGCCAAAAAACTCGTCCTTCAACTATTGATCAATTTAAATGATCCTCATCTTGGCAAAATCTCTCAAACCTGGGACTTCGCGAAGTCCCAGGTTTGAGAGGTTTTTCCAAGATGAGGATCATTTAAATTGATCAATAGTCGAAGGACGAGTTTTCTGGCCAAATTTTTAAATATGGGTTTTTCCAGAGTACGGCAGCATAGCTGTTACAAGTTCCATTCTTCCATCGTTACTGCATTTCTAAAATGTGTTCGAAACGTTTTCCTGTGTAAGTATCACAATGAGAATATATAGATCAAGTAAGAGCATGGCTAAGAAACTCACAACATTGTCATCTGGATATATAACGGACTAACACACAAAACTATGTGTAACCTTGAACTTTCATAGTCTGGATCATACAGTTTAGTGAGAATCACTCACAAACGCGGATGGCAAAATACTATAACAAAGGCTTGAGTGACGTCATCTTCGTTCTATCCATAACGGACTAACACACATAACTATGTGTAACCTTGAACGTTTCTAGTCTGGTTGATACAGTTAAGTGAGAATTACTCATAAACATGGCTGGCAAAAAACAAGAACAAAGACCTGAGTGACGTCAACTTCGTTCTTTCTATAAGGGGGAAAACAGCCACGTCACACCTGCCTAGCAACGCACTTCCGGTTCCAAAGAAACAAAAACAAATAGCTGTTGTCTTGACGACGAGCATAGTTGCTTTAAAAAAGATCAAATTGATCGAATTGTTCTTTGCTAAAACGATTCAATGATGCACCTACACGACCTGACCGTGGACACCGCTCGGAGAGGGAAGCTGTTGCTGAGAGCGTTGTTTAAAGGAAGTGACGTCACGACTTTTGAACCCTATTAGGAAAGGTTTGACAGACTTTTTCGTTGACAGGAAATAAAAAGTGTGGTGGACGGAACGGGCTTAATAGCAAAGAACTTTCTGATTGGTTTAGGCTAGTAATGCTGGAATAGTCAATCAATCTGGTGGGTAGAATTGTTGACCATTTCACTTGACCGCATATCTTCAATGAACTTCATATTAGTGGAAAGTCTTTTTTATTATCCATAATCGGAACCGCTGCTACATATTTCTTCCTCTCTCCTAACCTTCACTCACTCTTAGAATTGCCGTATGTTACCTTTGATGCTTAATTATGTCTGCATATCTCAGTCATGCACGTGCATGCTGGCGGCCACTTGGGCGTGAGTTAAACAGATGACCATGATGATAAGAAGTGCTCACACCTCGCTCACGGGATGGGGCAATCGCATTATCGGCACCTCTTCATAATTATAGTGTTTACATTTAGTCCGCGAGAAGACAACTCGCTTAAAAGTTGACTTCTTGCGTTTAACGGCAACACGACTTGTCGACAGTCCCGTTTTCTGCGTAGAGGAAATGACGTCACGACTATAAACCCCTATTATGAAATGTTTGACAGACCTTTTCGTTGACAGGAAATAAAAAGTGTTGTGGATGGAACGGGATACATAGCAAAGAACATTGTTTGTTTTTGTTGTTTTTCTTGTTTTTGTTTGTTTTTTTTTTGTTTTTGCGGGGGTGGCAGAAGGGTTATAGGGTGGGGTGGGGAGGGGGGAGGGTAGGCTTTTTGTTTGTTTGTTTGTTTGTTTGTTTTCCATGACTTTATCGTTTTGTTTCCCTTTTAGTGTTGCTAGATTTCTTGGTGAAATTGAGGAGATGATTTGAAAGGCTTGAGAAAGACACCAAAGTAACAATTATGGAGCAGGCACAGGTGTGAGATAAAGATCTGAGTTTGGTCTGTATAATATAGTGAAGCTATCTACGGCTATGTGGTCTAGTGGTATGACACTCGCTTTCGGATCGAAAGGTCCTGGCTTCGAGCCTCGCTCGGCGCAAAGTTGAGTCCTTGGAAAAGGCTCTTTACTCACATTCTCTCACCGTACTCAGGTGTAAAATGAGTACCTGGCCGCTAACAGCGTTGTCTCTGTCCGAAAAAAAATAAAATATCGCCTAATAGGCGTCATGTCCCGTCCTACATGGTAAGTGTTGCTGTTGGCCAGGGACTCCTTGTAAAACACTTAATACCAGATTGTGGCGACTTGTCACATTCTAAAACACTAAATTTCGCTCCTTTTTTTTTTTCCATTCTTTTTTCAAAATTCGGATGATATCAAGTTCGGGTAAAAGGCATGTATTTTGAAGCAAAGATTGGGTTGATTTTAAACGGACTGCACTATTTGCATGGGCGTAACGGCGTCGAATTAACGGTGAGGGCAAACCATAATTTTCCGACGATGGCCATTGAATTAGTCGGGGATTCACAACGGTAAGGAGGTCCCGATGGGTCAGTTGCTAGAGCAAACTCTTCACTCCCAAAAGTACCAAGATCAACACCAAAATAAAGTCAGATTCATTTTTTTTTTTTCTGACACCCCTCGTCCACCCAGTAGCAGTGATTGGATAGCTGTGTCTGTTAGATCTGACGGAAAGTACTTTGCGATAGACTATAATCCTATCCGATGGGTAACGTGCAATTTCTATTGACTGCTGACTGTTAGGCGATATTATAGTTTTTTGGACAGAGACAACGCTGTTAACGGCCAGGTACTCATTTTACAGCTGAGTACGACGAGAGAATGGATCTGAGACACTATATTCTCAACGATAAGCAAAGGGGAGAAATTCCTTTACTGGGATTTATAGAGTATCGAGGCTGAACAGTTATCACATCCCGAAACTCGCCTTTATCATTTAATTTTCTTAAAATTCCCGTGTCAGCAATGTCTTGTGCCGCTATGCGGTCTTGTGGTATGACAGGGCCTTTCGGATCGGAAGGTCATGGGTTCGAGCCTCGCTCGGCGCATCGTTGGAGTCCTTGGAACAGACTTTTTACTCATATCCTCTCACCGTACTCAGGTGTAAAGATGAGTACCTGGACATTAACAGCCGAGTCTCTGTCGGAAAAAAAATTGTATTATAGCCTAACAGGCGTCATGTCTCGTTCTATATCTTACTTGTTGCTGTTGACCAGGGACCCTTGTAAAGCACTTTGAGCACGTTTACTGGATATTGCGCTATATAAAAGCTCATTTTCTTTCTTAAAACTCTATTGAAAGCGTTAGATGGAGATTTGCACTCACCAACTTTTTATTTTGCTGTATCTATGTTGGAAGGGCTCGGGGGGGGGGGGGGGGGGGGGGGTTGAAAAAAAAGGGGGGGGGGGGGGGGGGAGATGTAGACCAGATCACATGCCTCCATTTATCCATTTCCCATACACTAGCACCATCTACATCGATAGATTTTGTTCCCAAGGAGGCTGTGTTTACTCAGCTAATGATTGTCTTTGTGGCTTCATTTTGTCTCGATTCCCAAATACGGCGATTACTAGCAACAGTGAGAGTTGTTCGGGTACAGGCTGGTTTAATGTTGAGTCTTTGCATGGTTCATGTTAGTCTTTACTCCTAACGGGCACAAGATTAGCGGTAGTTCGGTTGTTTGTTTTCCGTTGTTTTGTTTTTGTTTTTGTTTTGTTTTTTTGTTTGTAGGTGGGGGGTGGGGATGTACTTTTTCTTTTTTTTTTTTTTGTTTTTCTGTTGGTTATTTTTGTTGCTGTTGGTTTCTTGGGTTGGGGCGGGGCGAGGGGGGGGGGGGGGGTATATTTATTTTGTCAGCATAGTTTTTTTTTAATTCTATTTCTTTGACGTTGTTGTTGCTTTGATTTTTGTTATCTGTCCTTTTCTTTTTTTTTGTTTTTTTGTTTTTTGTTTTGTTTTGTTTATTTGTTTTTTGTTGTTGTTGTTGTTGTTTTCTTTTCTTTCTTTTTTTTCGTCTGATTTTAAGCAAGAGGAATAATGATTTGAAAGATTTATTCCGCCATAAATGGGTTTAAAAAGAACACCAGTAGCCAAGAACTGGATTAGTGTAACGTGGGCAATGCACGCATGAGATAATCAGTACTCACCCACCCCCCCCCCCCACACACACACACACAGACACCCCCCACCACCCCACCCCACATCCACTACCTACAACCACTCTCCCTGGTGTCTGCACGTGTTCTAAAACCAAAGTATAAATTAAACAGAGTCTTCAAAAACATTTGAAAAGAGTTGGTTATTCAATGATTTGGCCTGGATGGACTTCAGACGTCGAACTCAACTCGTCTTGTTTGTGTTTTTAGTCTGTCTGAAAGTACCAAACAAATCGTTGGTGAAAATCCCACACATTTTCACAGCCATTTTGGGCAGGAATGCACCCTTTACTTATCTCTCTCTCTCTCTCTTTCTCTCTTTCTCTCTCTCTCTTTCTCTCTCTCTTTCTCTCTCTCTCTTTCTCTCTTTCTCTCTCTCTCTTTCTCTCTCTTTCTCTCTCTCTCTCTCTCTCTCTCTCTCTCTCTCTCTCTCTCTCTCTCTTTCTTTCTTTCTTTCTTTCCTTCTCTCTCTATCTTCCTCTCTCTCTCTCTCTCTCTCTCTCTCTCTCTCTCTCTCTCTCTCTTTCGTTTTTAAAATTCTTTCTCGTTCTCTCTCTCCCTCTCTCTCCTCTCTCTCTCTCTCTCTCTCTCTTTCTCTCTCTCTCTTTCCCCCCCCCCCCCCCCCCCAAACGCACAGTCACACATATCCAAACATACACGAACACACACACACACCTCATCCACACACACACACACACACACACACAACACACACTCTTTTAGCACCCAAATACAAACAAACAAATACACAAAATCACATCTGCGTACGGAAAGTTCTTTACTGGGTTTGTTTACATACTAAATTACTTAAGTCCATCTTTTAAAATTTATTCTTTTTCAGAGAGCCCAACCTTTAATTCTTTTCAATTTATTTTTCATGGATTAACCAAACTCATGACACTTTCAGGTCATACAGAGAGATGATATTATTTGTATGAATTGAAACTGAAGAAAAATAACGCTTTCAATTTAATTCATTTTTGATATTTCCCTAACAGCAGATGTTAATGGCAAAGTTAATTATTAATAATTAATGTTTATGTTTTCATAATGTCTTTAATAACATCAAAAAGGTTTTCAAATCCTTCATGCCCATCTTAGAACAGGTCGTGTGTGTTTTAAGACGTTAAGTGTCGTATTTTGGAAAAAACACGTATTTAAAAATTTTGGCCAGAGAACTCATCCTTCAAATATCGATTGATTTAAATGACCGTCATCGTGGTAAAAACTCTCAAACCTGAGACTTCGCGAAATCTTCCTTAAAGTCCCAGGTTGAAGAGGTTTTTACCAAGATGAAAGTCGTTTAAATCGATCGATATTCGAATGACAAATTGTCTAGCCAAAATTTTTGAATATTTGTTTTTTCAGAGTTTGGCAACAAATTTGTTAAATTGATGATTCAATAAAACTGTAAAGAGTTGACACACAAAATATACCAACGTCTAATTCGTAGTTTTTGGTTGATTTCTTTTTGCTTGTATTTTTTTGTTTTGCTTTTTGGTGCCGTTTTTTTTTTTCGTTGGTTTTTGGTTTGTTTGTATATTATTTTATTTATTTCTCTTTTTAGCTTTTAGTATTGTTAGTTGATTAGGGCAGGGGGCAGGGGGTGGGTTGGTGGGGGGTGAGGATCATAAAAATAATATTTGATTCCTTTTAACGTAATCTTTGCCTTTTTAAGAATGGGACGGAGTGTATCATGACACTTGTAGGTCATAGACGTAGCGTCATCATCATCATGCCTCGTTTGATATACCATCAATTTAACCCTTTACGTGCAGGTGTTGTGCGTAAGGAGTTAAAAAGCTTGTTATTTTAATTTTTTTTTTTTTTTACTGAAACATGACGGTATCGCAAGGAGGTATTTTAGCTAATTTGACACCAAAACATGTTTTTAAAATGTGTAAGATGCTTTTAAAAGATTCTAACATAATGCAAACTTTGATGTGAAAATTAGTCTCTGAAAACATCAAATAAAAACTATTCGTTTTGGGTTTTTTAAAAAATAAATAACGAAAGAATCAAAACAAAATGGAAAATTTTCATTGGAATTTACTCACGCCCAATTGTTATGGAGCAGCGTGGCTCAGTAGTACTGTCTTTGCTTCGTATCCGGAAGGTACCGAGTTCGATCACCCGCTGTGGGGCCTTGAGCAAGTCACCTCGCCCTAGCTCAATTTGCGGCGCTGCACTGCGGCTAACGCCTGGGTTATTCCAGTCTTCCCTTGGAATAGACCCTAGAGAAAAATTTCCCCTATGGGATTGATAAAGGGATTTTTTTAAAATTCTTTTTTTATTTATTGTTAAAGGCGTAACAGTTTGGGTGGGAAGCGATTCGTCAGGATTTTTAATCATTCGTGACCCACCGCCACCAAACGGTTATATTATTATGTTCTGAGAGTATCAGGTGCAAAGTTATTGGTGAGTCGTTTACTGTCCGAGTTCGTCTGTACTCTAACCGTGCACAAGGATTAGCGATTTATGTTGTTATATTCTATTGGTTTGTTTTGTTTTGTTTTTTTTTTTTTTTTTTTTTTTGTCACTTAGTTTGTTTGTTTGTTATTGTTTTGTTCGTTTTGTTGGAATTTTCTTCGTTTTCTATCGAAACGGATGTGAATAAATAAGTCATCAAAAATATGAAGTATTTGGTTTCTGCACTTTACACCTAAATAACTTCTATCTCAACCACACCCCCCCCCCCCCCCCCCCCCCCCCCCCCCCCCCAACCCCAAACCACCACCATTACCAAAATAAGCACATAAAAATACCCAAGTTTCGTAGCTTTATAAATGAATTTTAGCATCACTATCAATGTATTATAGATATTACTGTTTTCAGACGATTGGTCACATTTTAGATCTACAAGAAAAAAAAAATGCCTCTTGAAAATGAGTATCATAACGGTTTTATGACTGACAGCATTTATTATGGGATGTATAGGGAATGAGATTAGCGGAAGAGTAGCGTCCCTTGATTGGAAGTCACGAGCGGAAAAGTTATTAGAGAGAGAACATCATGTTGGTGGTGCGGCATGAGACACTTCACCGAAAGCTAGGACGAGAGAGACGCATCCGCAAAACCATTTTGACGTTCTCTCTGTAAGGTGACGTCCAAACAAGGGACGCTACTCTTCCGGTAATCTCATTCCCTATTAAGCTTTGGTGTTTTTTTTGTTTTTTCTTTTGTATGTCATGGACTATCTGTATTTTTGGTCGGTTTGAGAGTATTTCCTTAACAACAATGAGCCCATTAAGATATCTACGTAATATCAGTGGCTGGTCTGTTGATCCAATTTTGGATTATGAGACCTGCAATATTAAATACAAGTTGGTTCTAAAGTATTTCCATAACAACTTAGCGCCCAAAATAATCTGGATTATCAGACCTAAATATAAGTACACGTTGGAATCTAAGAATTGTTAATAAATCTAACACTGACATTTTTTAAACAATTATGAAAAATATTATTTTAAGTGAACAACAAACAAACAAACAAACGAACAAACAAACAAACAAAAAAACGAGCATTTATATTGCGCACTGTTTACTCGTTGTTCTCAACTCGCTTTACAAGAGGCACTAAGCCGAAAACAACTCCTAACAAAATGTACGACGAGCTATTTCCGTGCTTTTCTAAAGACACAACGCGGTTATCAGCCAGGTACTCATTTTACACTGAGTAGGGTTACACAATGGGTGGTAATATAAGAGCCTATTTTTAGAAGTGCTCAAATTTGCTCAACAGACAACGGGGCTCGAACCCTGGACCCTTAGATCGGAAGTCGAGTATCATACCACAAGACCACGGAGCGGGGTATAATTTGTTTACATTCTTATTAATGAACACTCACTCGGTGGCAATTATTGACATCCCATAATAACCACTTTCTACTCTCGTCCTGCCGATGTTCCAAAATTAAGCAATGTTCCATTTCGCCGTAGTCTGGAAAAACACATATTTAAAGATTTTAGCCAGAAAACTCGTCCTTCAAATATCGATCGATTTATATGACCCTGACATTGGCAAAAACGCTCAAACCTGGGACTTTAATAAAGACATTTTAGAGGGTTTTTTTCCAGATGAGGGTCATCTCATTAGATCGATATTTGAAGGACGAGTATTCTGGCCAACATTTTTAATAATGTGATTTTTCACAGAATTTGAGTGTTGTCTCATTGCCGGAATTCACTCAAGCTTGATTCAATAAATATGTTATGATATATTTTTGTTTTGTTTCGTTTAGAACTAATTCTCTCACTCGCTGTTATTCCTTATTTTTATTTTTCTCAACGTAAGATTAAGGCGGAGGTCGGGGTGGAGAAAGGGGAGGGTGGGGGGCGTAGGCGGGATTTTCTCACTTTTTCTTTTCTTTTCTTGGAAAATGGTTACCGTGCAGATGTTTCGGAAATTTCCATTAGTTGAAAAAGATTTTTTTTTGGGGGGGAAATTTGATACGTAAGATGAGTAATAAAGGTGATAGAACTGGGGGGAATTTGAAAAATCGGATAAATGCGGGGAAGACGAAAAACGAAATTTGAGTGGGGAGTATTTATTATATTGATGGGATGCGATAAGGCATAAGTAACCTGTCTTGTCAAACCGGTATTCTGTTGGGGTGAAAATAACTAAGCCATTAGGCTCAAAGAGGCGGAGTTCCTCACTGCCCTAAATCGTGAGACGGACAATTGTAATTTGTTTCAATCCTTTGGATAGGATGCCGGTTTTCTTCTTCTTCTTCTTCTTCTTCTTCTTCTTCTTCTTCTTCTTCTTCTTCTTCTTCTTCTTCTTCTTCTTCTTCTTCTTCTTCTTCTTCTTCTTCTTCTTTCTTCTCTTCTTCTTCTTCTTCTTCTTCTTCTTCTTCTTCTTCTTCTTCTTCTTCTTCTTCTTTCTTCTTCTTCTTCTTCTTCTTCTTCTTCTTCTTCTTCTTCTTCTTCTTCTTCTTCTTCTTCTCTTCTTCTTCTTCTTCTTCTTCTTCTTCTTCTTCTTCTTCTTCTTCTTCTCTTCTTCTTCTTCTTCTTCTTCTTCTTCTTCTTCTTCTTCTTCTTCTTCTTCTTCTTCTTCTTCTTCTTCTTCTTCTTCTTCTTCTTCTTCTTCTTCTTCTTCTTCTTCTTCTTCTTCTTCTTCTTCTTCTTCTTCTTCTTCTTCTTCTTCTTCTTCTTCTTCTTCTTCTTCTTCTTCTTCTTCTTCTTCTTCTTCTTCCTTTAAGGCCAAACCTTCAGGCAGAAGATTGTATGGCCGTCTTTTCAGTAAGAGGGGTTTTAGAGTGAATCAGGGAGCGATTTTTTGAAGTCATCAGTCGAAAGGGCTTGTTTACAAGTAGTTGGTAGGGAGTTCCAAAGTCGGATGATAGAGGGACAGAAATAGTAAAGATGATGGTTTGTTCTTGAGTGGGGTATTTCAAAATTAAATGATGAGTTTCTCGTTTTGTATTTGTTGTTCCGTTTCAAATGGCTCGTTGGAATTTCGAGTTTTTTTCGAGTCTTGTGCTTTGTGGAATAGTCTGTAGCAGAGTACTGTTCACATCACTAGCAGGATGTCTAAAAATAAAAACAAAGAGCCGAATGGCGTCAACTTCGTTCCGTCTATAAACGTTCAAGGTTAAACGACACAGTTTTGTGTGTTGGTACGTTATATCCTGCTGGCGGAAGTTGTGAGTATTATATCTAAACGCATGGTCGTCCGTCGCCCTCTCTCCTCTCAGCTCGAAATATCATGTGAGTTTATTCCAAACCAGAGGGGTGAGAATTAGTGATTGTGGATAAATTTTTGTGTCATATTCTTAGCCACTTCATTGTTGTACTATGGAAAAAAAACACGTAATATTTAAAAATTTGGCCAGAAAACTCGTCCTTCAAATATCGATTGATTTAAATGATCCTCGTATTCAACAAAAGCCTTCTGTATATCGAAGGCCTTGATTCAACCCGGTCTTTCACTCTGGCAACCAAAGCAATTCTAACAGAATGGGCAGCGAATGTTCCCATCTCAGGATAACTGTTTAATGTGGTTCTGACTCTGTGGAATGCAGAGTGAGCTGCCAACTTAAAATTTAAAAAAAATCGTAGATTCCAAGGGGGAAACAAGAAGTTTTTTTTTGTTTGTTGCTTTAGTCCTTCCAACACAATTGAGGTAATATGAAGACCGCTGAAACAAAAAAACAAGCAATCTAACAAAAATAGTACAAATGTCAATCAAAATCATAACCTAAAGAATCATAAGCTAAATTTAAATAACCAAGAACAAACAGGCAGAAGATTTACAGAAAAAAATATCCCTGTCAAAAATACAATCACAAACCAAAGAAGCAGGATAGGCTAGTAAAGAGAAGAAAAACGACATCACTATCGGATCGTACACCCATGCGAACATCATAGTATATGATTCAAGGGTGATGCTCCATCCACCACCCGCAGGAACAAGAAGAAGATTCACTTTAATAGCTTTGAAATAAACAATTCGCCTCAGTTTGGTCACAAATGCCAAAGTCCTGGATATATGTTCTAAAAGGTAAACTTTCTTTCAACAGATTTATTAAGTCAAAGAACCTATGCAGCTCTGGAGATGGAGACAAAAATCGTATTGTACAATTTTTTGTATTAATAGGCAGTCTGGGAAAGCAATCTCCCGGCCAGGCGGAGTTGTCGTACCAGTAAGGTCGCGGGTTCGGGCCCCTATCGCCGCCGGGAAGTTTTTATTCTATTTTGTCTTCTGGCACTTTCCTACTCACTTCATTTAGGTTGTAGTAGGTATTGTATGTTATGGTCAACGGGAGTGTGAAGTGAGGTTGGCGAGGGGGATGGGGGACTGGGGGGGGGGGGGGATGTTGGTCGTTTCAAACACAGAGATGATTATGCAAATCCCCCCTTAATGACTCCAAGCCGGTGTTTTTAACTCACGGTTGTACCAGGAACGTAGTCATGTAGTATGTACTCACGCTCACACACTACTATAAGCTTTACAACTGGTTTTATTACTCGTATCGGCGGTTTCTCCCACGGGGCTAAGGTTGCTTAGCTTTGCTTTGTAGTTAGTAGTAGTAATACCAGTAGTAAGGATTATTAGATAATAGATTAATACAACAAGATGCCCAACAAGCGTCTTTTTGCGTGCAAGACTGAAGATCATAAATTCCTATTTAACTCAAGAAATGGGTGGTGCGAAAGTTGAGAGCGGTGTGGCGGGGGGGCGGGGGGGGGGGGGGGGGGGGGGGGGGGTTGCTTGAAACTTTGGATCGTGAAAATACACACAAAAATGTGAAAATGGAAAAGCTTTTGATGAGAACAGTACTGGCAATGGACGTTTCGGGTACAAACCTTTACCAATATAATAATATACAAAGGAAAAATTAAAACAAATAAAATAAAATGTAAGTGTGTCATTTCGATAAATTGCTTCTTTTTGTGCTTATAATGGCCACGCTCTTGTGTGCAGCGTTAAATAGAGAAAATAATACTAGATAAACATCTTGTATTTTATAATCTATGGGTGAGACAAACGCTGTGAGTAGATATAATGTAAAAGTCGGTGTTTCTCCTTGTAAGAATTAAGTTGTAAGTTGTAACTAATGGCAGGTGTTAGGAAAGATTTAAATACGGTGACCTTAGGTTCGTCTCTATCCTACACAATCGGCATGACAAGTACGTTGTAAAGCTTCAAAATGCGCTATATTAATCCTCCTATCTCTTTATTGTTTTAATAAATACTAGGCTACTTTTAACCACCCACCCCCCTCCCCCATCCCTGCCCATCCATAATGTATCCGTGAAGATTTTGACATAATTTAACTGTAAAGATTTGGTGAGTAACATTATGTAAGATAAATAAAACATTGTGAAGCGCAATAGCCATGTATACTTATAATGCACTATATCAATGTTCACATCTATTGTAAAATATATTCTTGCTACTTTACCCCCCCCCCCCCCTCCCATCCCTGCCATCCTAATGTATCGTGAAGATTTTGACATAATTTAACTGTAAAGATTTGGTGAGTAGCATTATGTAAGATAAATAAAACATTGTGAAGCGCAATAGCCATGGTTAATCGTGCTTTAAATTGCGCTATACCAATGCTCATGTATATTTTCTAAAATTCTATACTGGCTACTTTTAACCACCCACCCATCCCTCCCCCATTCTTGGGATATCCCTGAAGATTTTGACATAATTTAACAGTAACGATTTGGTGAATAACATTATGTAGGATAAAAAAAAAAATTGTGAAGCGCAATGGCCATGGTATACCATGGATTAAAATGCTCTATATCAATGCTCATATCTGCCGTTTTTGACCTATAATGGGCTACATTTAACCACCCACCCTCCCTGCCCATCCTAGATGTATCCGTGAAGATTTTGACATTTCACCGTGAAGATGGTGACTGGCATGTTGGAGTGTCTCTCCAGTCAACACAGGATCGGTGTGTGAGGGCACCTATGGAATTTTAGAGGTGTGTATGTGTGTGTGTGTGTGTGTATGTATGTGTGTGTGTCTATGTATGTGTGTGTATGTATGTGTGTGTATCTATGTGTGTGTGCCTGTGTGTGTGATGTGATGTGTGTGTGTGTGATGTGTGTGTGTGTGTGTGTGGAAAGGGGGTGTGAGGGGAGATAGACAGAGTTGTATGATGTAGTATCTACAGAACCATTGGGCCCATGGATCGAGAGTTTATCCCGTTTTCTATAGCGTGAAATTAAACAATCGCAATTGCTTGCCACCCTTCGGATAGGACGCAAGTACATCGCAAAGTTCTTTCCGCCATATATAACAGACCCAGCTAATCCAATCAGTGCTGGGTGAACTGGTGGGGTGCGTGTGTGTGTATGTGTGTGTGTGTGTGTGTGTGTGTGTGTGGGAAGGGGGTTGGTCAGAAGAAATAAAATCTTGACTGCAAGACGAATCGATCTGGGACCCTTTGGTTGAGAAGCGAGTGATCTATCAACTGATCTATGGACCCCCCCCCCCCCCCCCCCCCCCCCCCCCCCCCTTGTAATATGACAAAACATTTTTCCACCATTTGTGTCCAATCTTATCAAACCGTTACCAAGCCAAGGTGGACCTGAATACGTTAATAGGATTCAATAGTCTGATGTCACGTCCGCCCAGCAACCAGCAGCTTGGTTCTAAACGAAGAATATCGGTACTTTTTATTCTTCATGCTGTCTGGAACTTTTTCACATGTCATGTGATCAGAATGTATAAAAGTCAAAGCATAATCAGATTTATAATGTTTTTCTCCTCTAGATACACTTTTATGCATGTAAAAGTGCGGGCTGGCTGAGACTAGCTTGTTGTACATGTGGATTCCCAGAGTAGACGATGGAGCACAGCCTGAGAGAATGCCAGGATGGGCCCAGCTGCACTGACCATGACGACCTAAGAGTCTGCTCCCCAGATGCTGTGGAGTGGGCTCGGTGTTGGAGACGATCGCCACTCTGTACCAGTGGGACATATCTGGATCGCCCACTTGAGCGCATTGTGGTGAACGTACATAAGACGCTGGAGATCTCTGGTTGAATAATGCATTATGCATGACGAGGCTCGCCAGAGTTTTCCACAATATTAAAGTGGAAACATAATTTCCTGATTGGGTCATCATCATCATCATCATCATCATCATCATCATCATCATCATCATCATCATCATCATCATCATCATCATCATCATCATCATCATCATCAACATAATCATTGCCTTTTTCACCCTTGGTCAGGGTATAGGCCACAGACAAACAGTTTCCATACTTCTCTATCCTGAGATAACTTTTTCAATCTCGTTCCATGTCTTACCACTTCTCTGTATATCAGCTTATTTAACTCTTCACCATGTTCCTTGTGGCATTCCCCTTGATCTTTTGCTCTGAGGGTTCCAGTCCAATAATTTCTTTCTGATAGTGGAGTCATTCTTTCTAAGGGTGTGTCCAATCCACCTCCATCGTCAATGAATAACTGCTGGTGAAATAGAACACAAACTCCAACACAACATGACATGAATTATAACACACCAGGCAATACAACTGGAACCGTTTAGAACAGGTCTCCACAATTTCATGACATTAGACCGAAAATCACAGACTTAACCTGTTAACTATCGTTCTCTAGAAAAAAACAACTCGTTTTTAAAATTTTGGCCAGAAAACTCGTCCTTCAAAGATTAATCGATTTAAATAACCCTCATCATGGCAAAAACCTCTCAAACCTGGGACTTTAAGGAACACCACGAAAATCCCAGGGGGGGAGGGGGGGGGCATGTTTTCCAAGATGAGGGTTATTCAAATCGATTGAAAATTGAAGGGGATGAGATTTCTGGCCAAATTTTTTAAATACCTGTTTTATTTTTTCCAGGGTACTGTAAACTGGTAAAAGTTTTTTGGATTAACAGCGACAATAACAGGGGGTAAAACTTTCCCTTTCTTTCGTCTTTAGAAGATTCTCTTCCCCCGTTTTCTAGCAATCGACACAATTAAAGATAACACCACGACATCAAGGATTACATTTGAAGTGTTGGGATTCCTATAATCCAAATCATTTGCCCTGTATGTATCATCATCTAACCACTATTTCATAAACCCCACACTCCATTTCTCATTGAAACTTGACACCACGCTGGCTCCCCTCACGGTTCCAGAGGCGTGAAATTCTTGGACCGTCACTTCAAACGATTACCGTGACATTCTGGAGTTTGATTGGTGGATGGGCGAAGACATCAAAAGACGTGACATTTCTAGGGTATCACGGGATACCTTCACGCCTGGGACGTGACATTTCAATTTGAAAGAAGAAAGAAAACAACAACAAAAAGTGTAAATGGACTTCCTTTTTTGTAAGAAAGGCAGTAACTACTTAATATTTCTTAACAAGAAATGAAGTGAGTAGGAAAGTGCCAGAAGACAACGGAGAATAAAAACTTCGCAACGGATGTGGCTCGAACCCGACCTTACTGGTACGACAACTCCGCCTGGTCCGGGAGATCGTGACTCAATCGTTATCCACGACCCCAAAAAAGTCGCTTCAAACTCTATGTCTATCTTGAGCCACTCTCCCCGACTTCTTGAGGTCATGGGTTCAATACACACAAACGCCGCGAAGTTAGTTGAGCTCAAAGTGCGATGTTTCCATTTTCATCTATGAGATTTTTTAATACAACATAATAATATTTATTATCGTAACTAAGATGATCAGATTGTTCACTTTTGGGTCGATAATAACAATTTCCAGAGGCGGTGATATAAAGATTAGATCTCAATAACACAAGGAGTGGTTAAATATTCGTATTCACGTTGGGGCGAAGTGGTTGAGTGGTTGAGGCATTAGAACAAGGTCTGAACAAGGGTGTATGAAAGGTGCCAGACAAAGCAAGAAAGAAAACACAAGAAAAAAAAACATCCTAAAAATCAGTCTACCTCGACTGGGGATCGAACCTCAGACCTTCTCATTATCGGTCAGACGTGCTACCAGTATGGCATTGCACTGTGATCTGGACGGTACCCGGTTCGAGCCCCGCTTCGGGCACTTTCGTTGTTTTTGTTGTGTTTTTTTATTCCCTGGGCAACATTCATAACCCCCAATTTGCTCACTTGGACAACATGGGTGATTCCTGTTGACATCAGACACCTTGTTTGATGAATTATCTATATTCCTTCATGGAATGCCTCGGCGACAGGATCTGATGATGCCTTTGCGAAAAGGCGTAATTATTTTTTTACCGTGGTGTCAATGAGGGAATTGTTCCTTCAAATTGAAGGCTGTATTCAATGTCGATTTGGTGCCCTGTGTATTGCGCAAAATAAATGCGCGGCTATGTGGTCTTGTGGTATGACACTTCTTTTCGTATTGGACGATCCTGGGTTCGAGCCTCGCTCGGAGTATAATTGAGTCTTTGAAAAAGACTCTTTACTCACATTGTCTCACCGTACTCAGGTGTAAAGTGAATACCTGGTCGTAAACAGCGATGTCTCTGTCGGAAAATAAAAATTGCAATATCGCGCAACAGGCGTCATTTCTCGTTCCAAATGTTACGTGTTGCTGTAGGTCAGTAGCCCTATGTAAAGCGCTCTGAGCACGTTTAGTGGATTTTGCGCTATATAAAAGTTCAAGATTTTCTTCTTTTTTTTTTTTTTAATCATATATTATGCAGTGAATTAGAGAACAAGGTACAGAATCGTTGATAAAAGCGTCAGTACCAAGAGTGTGTGTAACAGTACCAGACAAATCAACAAAGAAAAAAATAAGAACCAAAATGCCATCCTCCAAAATCAGTGTTCCTCGACTGGAGACCGAACCTGAGACCTGGTGTTCAAACCTCAGTCGAAGAAGACTTGTGATTCCTTGGGACCGTTTTCTTTGGGTTTTTTTTTTTTTTTTTTTGTTTTTTTTTTTAATATTTCTTTCTTGCTTTACCTGGCAGTTTTTTTCTTTAGATATTTATCTTATACCAGTGCCTGCTCCTTAATTTCTTATTACAAAGAGCCATAACCACAGCAGATGACGTGTACTGTATGTTATAGAATTCTAGATCCATAATGCATGAAAAAA
This sequence comes from Berghia stephanieae, assembly GCF_034508935.2. Taxonomy (NCBI): domain Eukaryota; kingdom Metazoa; phylum Mollusca; class Gastropoda; order Nudibranchia; family Aeolidiidae; genus Berghia; species Berghia stephanieae. The sequence goes on along the minus strand of NC_088366.1, from coordinate 4,846,288 downwards.
AAATGAAAAGTTTAGGAATAATTGAATGCTTCATTGCAAAGCGCATTGAAGATGGACGATATCGTAAAAAGAAAGAAAAAAGAGGTCTGTATAATATTTTAAAAGTATATATCATTTGCTGTTTACGGCTTTTTATGGTTACAGTTGATATATGTCTTAAGGAAAGGGGTGGGGGGGGGGGGGGGGGGGCGATGTATCTAAGCTTTAAATTTGAAGAGCAAGGGGGGATCAAAGCCCTTTCTCGCCCCGGTGTGTTAACGCGCATGTCAGGAGCTGTCAGGACAAATCACGTTGAAGACAGGCCTGGCGTATTATCATTGTTAGGGATTGCCGATTTCACTAGAAAGATGTTGAGATGGTGTTTGAAGGGAGGTGGGGGGGGGGGGATATTTCACGATATCATCACCAATTTGGAGTTCAATCCTTTGTTTTTACATTTATAAACGACGTGTTGTTTACCTGATGGTCTTACTACCTGATGACTCTCCTGCCATAATTTGTTTTGTTTTTGATTTAAAGAAAAAAATAATATAGATAGTTCGAAGATGACGTCACTCAGGTGTTTGTTATTGTTTTTTGCCATCCGCGTTTATGAGTAATGCTCACTGAACTGTATTAGCATGACTATAAACGTTGATACACGTGGATACACACAGTTTTCTGTGTTGGTCCGTTATACTTCCGGATGGCAATGTTATGAGCTTCTTAGCCAAGCGCATCCTATCTATAGACAGTATGCGCTTGGCCAAGGAGTTCACAACATTGCCATCCGGAAGTATTACGGACCAACACACAGAACTATGTGTAACAGTGAACGTTTATAGTCAGGTTAATACAGTTTAGTGAGAATTACTCACAAACGCAAAAAACAATAACAAAGGCCGGAGTGACGTCAACTTTGAACTATCTATAGATAGATAAATAAATAAATATATATATAAAGACAAATTAACAAAACAAAAAACGTGCTCAAAGCGCTTTACAAAGGGTCCCTGACCAACAGCAACACGTAACATGTAGAACGGGACAAGATGCCTGTAAGGCAGGCGATATTACATTTTTTCCCCGACAGAGACAATGTTGTTGACCGCCAGGTACTCATTTTACACCTGAGTACGGTGAGAGAATGCGAGCAAAGAGCCTTTTCCAATGACTCAATATATGCGCTGAGCGAGGTTCGAAACCAGGACCTTCCGATCCGATCCGAAAGCGAGTGTCATACCACAATATCACATAGCCGCACAAAACAAAATAAAAACAACAAATAAATAAATGAATAAATAAATAAATATATAAATCAAAAATTAATTAATTAATCAAGAAAATTCAAATTGATATGTTGATCTGCTTTATATTTACAGTTTCACCATTTTCAAGGCTTTTACAATATTCTATCTCTTTCACTTTTAATGAAAATAATAAAATTCCCTGTATTCATCCGAGAGTGGAAATTTGTCTTTATGGTCAATTCCACGGTAAGACTGGAATAACTCGGGCATCAGCCGCAGTGCAGCGCCGCAAAGTGATCTAGGGCGAGGTGACTTGCTCAAGGCCACTAAGAACGAACTCGGTAACTTTTGGATACGAAGCAAAGACCATACCGCTGAACCACGTTGCTTTTTATTTCCCCAATCCATCGTTTAGAGCTAATTTTCCATTTTATACAGTACAGATCCCCTGTTAGGCGCATTATTTTACCATTGCACTCTAACAATCTTGTCGGTACTGATATAGAATATATCAGTATGTATAAATGCCTTACCCAAGTACACAACGCTGGACCAATTATTTGTTTTGGGTCATTATCTTTATCACCGACCCACTTACTCTAGATACCCATCACGTTTGTTTCTGCTACAAGCCGAGCAAGGAAGGAAATCGGTCAAGCGTGACCATCTCCATAACACTTACATTGCCAAATCGTCACAATCTGACGTCCTTTTCGGCCATACATACAGAGGTGCCAAACAGAACACAAAAATCCGTAATTTTTAGGAGGTAAAAAATGTAGTCGCTATATATCACTTTATAAATCAATACTTTCCCCTCACAATGAATCAATAACACTTCGAGATCATTAAAATGATGTAGTCTGGCATCAACCTTCATTTTCAATCAGTTTTCATGACTTAGAGACAGACGCTCATTAAGGTTTGAAATTTAGGCCAAAATTTAGTAATTATACGAATTTTTGGTTACAGTTGGCATTTCTGTTGACATCATTTCCGGCACGAGTTATTTCAAACTCCAGCATTTCATTGCCAGTGTCAGTTTAACAATATAGTTTAATTTGATTTGATTTTACGGCCATTAAGGAGATAAACAAAAGACGAAGCGAAGCGATTCTCTCCCCTTGTCACTCCCTTCTATGATCACAACCGTAATTCACCGGAAGACGGGGGCATGGATAATAACAACAACAACAACACCCCTTGTACGATAACATAAAAATGACACCAAGTATGAAAAGAATACCAAATGTCGTATTTGGAGCTCCGGTGGAAACCAATTTTTTGAGAGCCCCAGAGAGGTTTTTTTTTGTTCTTTTCAATGGAACATTTCATTCATTCCGCCTCGTTTGCACTCAGCGTGGAGTTATATTTATTTTTGCGCTTTTGCTTTTGTTGGGGAGCGAGCTGATAGCGTAACGTTTTTAAGGGTTGTCTGTCGTAATTATAGAGATGGAATTGGTGTTACGTAGAAGCAGATTTGAAGATAGCATCGCTATTTGGCTGAAATGACATTCTCCTTAGAAATTCTCGCACGTAACGAACAAAATATAGAATGAAATAGACAGTGATTTAGAATACACCAACAAATAAATGCTCTAAAATGCACATTGAAAAAATAATGACAGATTATTACAAATTGTCGTTTGAAATAGAAATTCTGCCTTTCAGTGACAAAATGCTTTTTAAAAATAATTTGTCCAGACTTTTAAAAATTTTACTTCACAGGTCATTGACCATCACCTTGTCATATTTTTTTCAAATCTGATAAATGTAAGACTTCATCTTTAAATCTCTCACCCCCCCCCCCCTCTCTCTCTCTCTCTCTCTCTCTCTCTATCTATCTCTCTCTCTTTTTTTTTTTTTCTTTCTCTCTTCCTTTCTCTCTCTTTCTCTTTGTCTCTCTCTCTCTCTTTCTCTCTTTATTTCTCTCTTTGTATCTCTCTCTCTTCCTGTCTTTCTTTCTCTCTCTCTCTCTCTCTCTCTCTCTCTCTCTCTCTCTCTCTCTATATAATATATATATATATATATATATATATATATATATATATATACATTTATATTTTGCAGCCACCTTTGTTCCGGTTTGCCAAATGCATTTTGACAAAATAGAATGGTTCCATGGCTCTATTAGAAATAAAAGAAAGCTATAAGAACAAGAACAACGACGACGACAAAAGAAACCGACAACAACAACTACAACAACAACAACAAAAGCAACAACGATGACGACAACAACAACAAATTGAACGGTTGGGGACACTCCAAATCACAGTGTCATGCATAGACAGCGGCGTTAAATCTTAATTACACGTTTTGATTTTCACTCAGCTTTTGATAACCCGATCACCCTGCGTTCAGCGGGAGTTAAGGTTATTGTTGTTACGACACTGCAATTAAACCTAATATTATTATGTATTAAAATGATCCACGATCAGAAAGAGCGTCACCTCACTCTTTACAAGGGAGTTCACAACTTTTCTGGTGTTTGGTTACGACATGGGCTGGGAAGGGCTCGGGGAATATAAAAATGAACAGCAATTCAAAATCGGTTTTACTGAAAATAACAATGGATAGACATGGAATGTAATAACGTATGCGATCTTCTTCTTCTTCTTCTTCTTCTTCTTCTTCTTCTTCTTCTTCTTCTTCTTCTTCTTCTTCTTCTTCTTCTTCTTCTTCTTCTTCTTCTTCTTCTTCTTCTTCTTCTTCTTCTTCTTCTTCTTCTTCTTCTTCTTCTTCTTCTTCTTCTTCTTCTTCTTCTTCTTCTTCTTCTTCTTCTTCTTCTTCTTCTTCTTCTTCTTCTTCTTCTTCTTCTTCTTCTTCTTCTTCTTCTTCTTCTCTGTCTCTCTCTCTCTCTCTCTCTCTCTCTCTCTCTCTCTCTCTCTCTCTCTCTCTCTCTCTCTGTGTGTGTCTCTCTCTCTATCTATCTATCTATCTATCTATCTATATATCTATCCATCTATCTATCTATATATCTATCTATCTTTCTATCTATCTATCTATCTATCTATCTATCTATCTATCTATCTATCTATCTATCTATCTATCTATCTATCTATCTATCTATCTATCTATCTATCTTTCTATCTATCTATCATCTATCAATCTATCTATCTATCTATTTCTGCCTTTCTATCTAAATTTCTTTCTTTCTCCCCCTCTCACAATTTTTTTCTCTCTTCTCATTATGAACAATATTATTCACATGTCAAGGGTTGTCATATTTCTGTGAT
>NC_088366.1:4836823-4839323 GCF_034508935.2 Berghia stephanieae | reverse complement strand
TAATATAATACTAAGCGGCAAAGAAATCCGCTTAGGCCAATAATAACAATAATAACAATAATACCAACCAATATGGCCGTTATCGGCAAAACTCATCATCCCATCTCTGCTTCTAAATACCGATGACAAAACACTTTTTTAACAGATTTGGTCAGAGACAAGTAACCTTATAATTCGACCAAGCACATGAACACACTCGGGGTCGGGTATAGATAGATCGAAGTTGACGTCACTCGGGTCTTTGTAATTGCTTTTTGCCATCCGCATTTATGAGTAGTTATCACTAAACTGTATTAACCAGACTATAAACGCTAAAGTAGTTTTGTGTGTTGGTCAGGTAGACTTCCGGATGGCAATGTTGTGAGTTTCTTAGCCAAGCGCACACTATCCATAGATAGAACGAAGTTGACGTCACTCAGGTCTTTGTCATTGCTTTTTGCCATCCACGTGTATGAGCAATTCTCACTAAACTGTATTAACCAGACTATAAGAGCTTACACAGATTTTTTTGTGCTGGTCCGTTATACTTCCGGATGGCAATGTTATGAGCTTCTTAGCCAAGCGCATTCTATCTATAAATGTAAAAGGTTACAGATAGTAGTTTTGTGTGTTGGTCCGTCATACTTCCGGATGGCAATGTTGTGAGTTTCTAAGCCAAGCGCATTCTATCTATAAACGTTCAAGGTTACACATAGTAGTTTTGTGTGTTGGTCAGTTTTACTTCCGGGTGGCAATGTTGTGAGTTTCTTAGCCAAGCGCATTCTATCTATATACGTTCAAAGTTACACATCGTTTTGTTTGTCGGTCCGTTATACTTCCGGATAGCAATGTCGTGAGTTTCTTAGCCATGCATGCGCACGGCATCTATACGACACTAAGACAAGGTGGCAGATACGAGGTTTGTGTACCAAAGAATAAAACAGTGGCTGGGGGTAAGGGCAAAAACCGCCTGGCTTAAAAGGTCAGAAAGGAGATCACCCTAATTATGATAAGATGTTTTCGGGGTCTTTACGCGAGGAAGGAAAGAAAGTGGGAAAAAGTAATAGGGGGGGGGGGGGGGGCCGAGGATGAAGGGAGGGGGAAGGTGTGTGTGTGTGGGGGGGGGGAGGGGGAATGGTGGGGGAAGGTGTGTGTGAGGGGGGGGGGAAATGGTGGGGGGAAGTGGCGAAAGGTGAGGATTGAGACTGAAAAGACTCGATAATAAGAATATTTTATTGTATTTTGTTCCTGTCGACCAGAGCTGCGAAAGGGCATGGAAATAGTGTTTTTCTCACGGAAATAATAAAAACAAAACAAAACAAACTTGATTTTTTAAAATAATATAGCGCAATATCAACGACACGTGCTCAACGCGCTTTACAAGAGCTCCCTGGCTAACAACAACACGTAACACTTAGGACGGGACATGACGCCAGTTGGGCGATTTTATAATTGTTTCCGACATAGACAGTGCTGTTAACGGCCAGGTACTCATTTTACACAACAAAGCGTTGTCTCTGTTCTAAAAAATTTGTAATAATCGAATGTACAGTTGAATAGATATTGCACTATATAAAAATCTTGTTATCTTTGGGGTTTTTAACAAGCGCCAAAACCTGTGCAATCCTTGAGTGTTTCAAACACAATTTCTCTCATCTTTATCCCACAATAAGATCACAAAGCTACACAACATTCCATGTTACTCCACCCCTCTCCCTAAAAAGTAACGCGTATTGATATCATGTTTACGATGATCATTTGTGACGTCAGATTATCAAGTGTAAATTTCACTAAAAATCAGATTCTGTGAAATGAAATATCATTATGATGTTTTCAAACATGTTTTTTTATTCAAAGATGACGATATCGTTAGTATGCGCTTGGTTAAGAAGTTCACAACATTGCCATCCGGAAGTATAACAGACCAACGCACAAAAGTATGTGTAACCATGAACTTTTATAGTCTGGATAACACCGTTTAGTGAGTATTACTCATTATCGTGGATGGCAAAAAACAATAACAAAGATCTGAGTGACGTCAACTTCATTCTATCTATAGGAACCGATTGAGGTGTAGAATAAATGATTTCTTACACTCTTGCGTTTTGGAATTCGAACTTTGTTTTTAACGCGTACTCGCAAGCTCGTGGTAATTCCAAAGAGCAAGAGTGTGAGAATTATATAGATAGAATGAAGTTGACGTCACTCGGGTCTTTGTTATTGTTTTTTGCCATCCACAGTTATGAGTAATTCTCACTTAACTGTAGTATCCATACTATGAAAGTTCATGGTTACACAGAGTTTTGTGTGTCGGTCCGTTATATGGCAATGTTGTGAGCATCTTAGCCTAGCGCATACAATCTATAAACGTTCAAGGTTACACATAGTTTCCTGTGTTGGTCCGTTATACTTCCGGATGGCAATGTTATGAGTTTCTTAGCCAAGCGTACACTATAGATAGAATGCGCTTGGCGAAGAAGCTGACAGCTTGAACGTTTATAGTCTTGTTAAAACAGTTTAG
>NC_088366.1:4826823-4831823 GCF_034508935.2 Berghia stephanieae | reverse complement strand
AAAAACGTTTGTCCAACTTTATAAGTCTGTCATAAGACCTTGTCTAAAGTATCGAAATGGTGTTTGGAGTCCTTTCTTTAAGCGACAGTCTGTTAACATTGAGAACATACAAAGACGCGCTACGAGACTTTTGCCCGACATTCGACATCTGTTCTATTTAGAACGATTAAAGCATCTAAATTTGCCTTCACTGAAATATTGTAGAATAAGAGGTGATCTTATTCATATATGTATAATATATTATATATATATATATATATATATATATATATATATATATATATATATAGACTCGTGCATAATATAGATTATATAATGATTTTTAAAAAATTATTCGCATGTTACAAACACTAGGGGAGATAAGTTTAAGATATTTGTTGAAAGATGTAATTCGTCTATCAGGAAAAATAATCGAATTCAGAGAACTGTGACAATTTGGAATAATCTAAAGTTAGAGACGAAAAATTCTAATTCAATTAATAATTTTAAAATTGCCATTGATATAGATCTTACCAACATTAAAATTGATTTTGACGAATAATCTAACATGACATTGGATATTATTGTCTTGTGTTTTTCAATTATTTGAAACGCTGGAATGTACAAGTCGGACATGCCAAATGAATGTAAATAGAGTTAATTATAATACGAATATTGAATATGACACTTATTTATGTATTTGATAGTTAATTCTCAATATTATCAATTAATTGAGTTTGTATATTATTTATATAATTGATAAATTGTATCTATGCATAAAACTTACACAGAGCATTTAAAGGGTTTTTTTAGAATCTATTAGCTCTTAAACGATACGATACGATACGATACGATACGATACGATACGATACGATACGATATAATAGACCTAACAATCCCAGCTTGTTTTCAATAATTTTATCGATTTCATTTGCAGACGATACGCATACAGCCGTGCGGCCATCTTTGACAGTTTTGCTGTAGATTTAAGTATTCCAGATAGTATCTGTATCACGCAAAAGCAGCCAAATTAACCATTAAAAGTAGCTGAAATATTATCAGAACAATTTCAGGAAGTTTTGGTTATTTTTCCTCCAGATATTTCATCAAATGACAAAAATCTCAGAACAAGGGAAGTAATCCATATTTTAGACTTTTTTATAAAAAAATCTTTGCATTTGATTCCTTTCACATTAATTCTATCTTATATGTTTTGAAATGTATTAATATGTACAAGTCTTTCATAGCATCTCTTGAGGATAGCATCTATACTGAAGGGTTGTTTTTTTTTTTAATAGAATGAAGATGACGTCACTCAGGTCTTTGTTAATGTTTTTTTTTTCGTAATTCTCACTAAACTGTATTCAACAGAAACAGACTATAGATAGTTAGATGACGTCACTCGTGTCTTTGTTATTGTTTTTTGACATCCGCGTTTATGAGTAATACTCACTGAACTGTATTAACCCGACTATAAACGTTCATGGATACACACAGTTTTGTGTGTCGGTCCATTATACTTCCGGATGGCAATGTTATGAGCTTCTTAGCCAAGCGCATACTATCTATAATTCCTTATGGAAAAAGTCTTAGATCGAGGATGATTCTATTCACGTTATTGTTTATAAACAACCTATTATGTTTGTCCGAGCACGTTTGAAGGTGTGTCACAAATTCCATGTTTTGATTGGTCAAAAATCTACTGGTTAATTTGGGAGAGATTCTCAACCGGATCGTGTGCTCTTTCAGTTTGTGAGTACTGATCACAATAATTTGACACGCAGTTTCCTCGAATGGTCATGCGACACCGTCAAATGTCGTTTCATGTATGGATAGTATGCGCTTGGCTAAGAAATCACAACATTGCCATTCTAAAATATAAGTTGACGTCACTCATGTCTTTGTTATTGTTTTTATTTTTTTATTTTTGCCATCCGCGTTTATGAGTAATTCTCACTAAACTGTATTAACCAGACTATAAACGTTCATGGATACACATAGTTTAGTGTGTTGGTCCGTCATACTTCCGGATGGCAGTGTTATGAGCTTCTTTGCCAAGCTCATACAATCAATATCAGGCTGGCGGATGTTATTAGATTTTTTGACTAAACGCATAGCATCAGTAGTCGATTGTTCACAAACAAAAGGGTGAAAAAGGCTTGACTCTGCCCTGTGTTAATGTTTTTTTAGGACGTCAGTTTTGGTGATTAGTTCTCAATAGAATCTCTCAATCATTAACGTTTAACACATATTTTGTGTAGTGATAAGGGGGTCACTCTCTTCACAAGCAAAGAACAAGAATAAGAAGCAGTAATTGGGTAGCTGGGTCTGATAGATCTGGCGGAAAATACTTTACGATAGACGAGCGTCCTATCCAGAGGATAGCAAGCGATTGCTAGTGTCCGTTTCACGCTATAGAGACCGGGATAAACTCCGGCTCCATGGGCCTGGTGTCTCTGAATGACTTTTTTTTAGGACTTTGGACTCCAAGCGCCAAAGAAAAAGTGAGACAAAAAACAAACCTTTAACAATTGAATAGAGCAATATCCACTAAACGTGCTCAAAGCGCATTGTTCATGGGTCCTAACCTAACAGCAACACATAACATGTTGGACTAGACATGACGCCTGTTAGGCGACATTACATTTATTTTCAGACAGAGACAACGCTGTTGACGGCCAGGCATTTATTTAGGACGTCAGTTTTGGTGATTAGTTCTCACCTGAGTGAGATAATGTGAGTAAAGAGCATTTTCTCAAGAACTCAAAAATGCGCCACTGAGATCGGAACTGGAATTAGGACCTTCTGATCCGAATGCGAGTGTCATACCACTAGACCACATATCAGCACGGGGTTCTATAGATGATCTAATCTATTGACAAAAATCCACAGGCGCCAAATTCCTGGCCTCCCACACTGGGCAGGGAGGTACATAGTGTCTTCTATCCGCCTATATCTGTTTTCCAACATGCTTTCTGTCTTTGTCTTGGAATGAGATTACTTGGTTTTGTCCTGGCCCTGGCCGGAGTCCTAGCTGGGAGGGAAGCAGTCAAATGCTTAGTTATTGTTTTGAGAGATTATATTTTTTTCTTTGTCAATCATCTCTCTGTTATGTATTATTATATTTGTTATTTTTAATGTATAATGTAAGCATTTGAGTGTATTCCTCTTTGTTGGATTTTGTGCTTGTGATCCGCATTGGTGGTATGCTCTTGGAATATACATCTGATCCCTATTTGTTCCCAGTTCCCCTATGTCTTACTTTTTCTTGGGTGCTTAAATTGTATTTCTAAGACATTTTACTACCCCATTAATTATCTTCCTTTTAACTGGCGCTGATATAACCTAAATGTGTTGCAAGCGCCGTAAAACCCTAAAAAAAAAAGAAGAAAAAAACAGGCGCCAAAGAAAGACGAAGTGTTTGACCATATTATAGTGGAGACCCCAAAGAACCAAATCAGAAAACAAAAGGGTGAAAAAAAAGTCAAGTGTTTTAATGTTCCATTCACAAAACCATGACATACACATCATAGCGTTACAAAATCATGACATACACATCATAGCGTTACAAAATCATGACATACACATCAGGGCGTTACAAAATCATGACATACACATCATAGCGTTACAAAATCATGACACACACATCATAGCGTTACAAAATCATGACATACACATCAGGGCGTTACAAAATCATGACATACACATTGTAGCGTTACAAAATCATGACATACACATCATAGCGTGTACAAAATCATGACATACACATCGTAGTGTTACAAAATCATGACATACACATCATAACGTGTACAAAATCATGACACACACATTAATTGTACAAAATCATGACATACTCAATCATAGTTTGTACAAAATGATGACATACACATCATAGCATGTACAAGATCATGAGATACACGTCATAGTGTGAACAAAATCATGACATATCATTGCGTGTACAGATTCATTATATACACACAACAACGTGAACAAAATCATGACATATGAAACATGACATAAGTTATGACTTCTAAATTCATAAAATATAACAAAAACACTTAGATTGACGACGCGGTGACATCATATCTATTTATAACACGAACGTATATACACCAGTATATACTGATAAACAAGATTGTTGGTTTTTTTTATTGGGTTTTTTTCTCTTATTTTTTTACCAACTTTAATAAAAAGTTCACTTCATAACATTATAGCATAACTTGTCAAAATTCTATAACATGGGAATCTTTGAAGATTTGGATTTAAGAAATTTTTTTTGACAATTTGGAGGAGGTTAGTAGATACGAAGTAAAAGATTTCTGACTAAAAAAATTATTTTAAAAAAGTGAAATAGCGTTTTGTCCAATTCGACATAGAATTCTATAAAACTGATGGGATTTGGATGTTGGTATTCACATTTAAACTTCATTGTGATGGTGGTGATGATGATGATGATGATGATGATGATGATGATGATGATGATGATGATGATGATGATGCATGAGGAGGAGGAGGAGGATGATGATGATGATGATGAAGAAACTTCTTCCCCCTGCTCTCTCTCTCTCTCTCTCTCTCTCTCTCTCTCTCTCTCTCTCTCTCTCTCTCTCTCTCTTTCTCTCTCTCTCTCTCTCACTCTCTCTCTCGCTCTCTCTCTCTCTCTCTCTCATTCTCTAATGCATTCTAACAATTATACAAATGTGACCCATCACCTCAAAACGGGGATACTTGGATGAACCCGATACGTAAAACTGGACTTTAATCATAGCTCGTAAATTTTGAGTCAAAATATATTTTGTTGATGTTGATTCGTCTTATTTCTATTAACCTCAAAAACCGTTAAAGTCTTTATTCTGGCCACGTAGGCTCTAAACTCAATTTCACAAATCCGGTTCATTCCGGCATAATACAGTACTCGCTGGACTCTAGCGCGCTCTCGTGAGAAGCCAAAAAGCGTGCTACAATCTGAGCATGGCAAAACCCTATACTCATGGAAAGCAACTACTTAAATATTATATTAT
>NC_088366.1:4814323-4821823 GCF_034508935.2 Berghia stephanieae | reverse complement strand
CTCTACCGTTATCCTTTTGAACGAACGCACAGAAAAAAATGAGATAATTGATCAGGTGGGTGGGTGCTGATTGCCAAAGTGAAAAACAAAACAAAACAAAACACACCCAAAGAGAAAGTTCAAGAACACGTGGGTGACACACATTTATATTGTATATTTTTTTAATGAATTATTTCACAGTCCTCTGTTCCTCATCTCTCTTCTTTAACACCGAATATACACGGAGTGGGGGAATTTGTCCACCCAGCACTGATTATGGGTAGATCTTGTGGGAAATACTTTGCGATAGACCAGCGTCCTATCCAAAGGGTTGCAAGCAATTGCTATTGTCCGTTTCACGCTATAATCATCGATTTGAACTCCAGTTCCATGGGCCTAATGGCTCTGAAGGACTAGTTAAAATTAGATTTTTAGGGGGAATTTGTACACACATTTCACGAATAATCAAAAACGTTTATCCCACTCATCAAAATCAACTACTTGAAATGTTTGGGATTCTTAGCTTGAGTTTTTGTTTGTTTTGTTTTTTTGTTTTTTAATAGCGCAATATTCACTAAATGTGCTCAAAGCGCGTCACAAAGAGTTCCCTGGCTGGCCAACAGCAACACTTCAACAACTATCACGTAGGACGTGACCTGACGCCTGTTCGGCGATATTACAGGGTTTTTGGGGGTTTTTTTGGACAAAGACAACGGCCATGTGATCATTATACACCTCAGTGTACGGTGAGAGGATGTGAGTGACGTAAAGAGCCTTTTCCAGGGACTCAACTAAGCGCCGAGCGAGGAAATTGATGTGTAAGATTTTCTGATGAGTTGACTTAGAAATTACACGAAAACAACAATCTAATTAAAATTTTTTGTTTAAACTTTTTTTTTGGGGGGGGGGGGGGGAGGGGGGGGATATTTTGTTTTGTTGCTTTTTTATTTTACGCCGAAAGTTGTTTCTCAATTCCAGACTTTTCTGGACAATAACGGTCAAGGTGTTTAAGCCTCTCCTAATCACCTAAGGAAAAATCGTCACATTTGTTACGACACAATATACATTTTTCTTATTCAGATTTATTTTGTACATCACAAACTTTGAAGAATGATCTTTGTTTAATTAATAAGAACATAAAGTTGTTTTGTAGAGAGATTGGTTGAGTTTAAACAATCAATTTTTCTGCTGGGTAAGCCTGGCATTTTTGGGAAAATACTGAAAATGATCGGTAAGGATAGAGTTAAGCCAGTCGGCCATATTCTATCGTTGTCCAAGACTAAAACATGCAAGTCCCGACAGCCGGGGTGATTTATTACATTGTGATTATATGATGGACGTTCGTCGGTTGTTTCCACTTAAGTTTGTTTACACAATTGACCTCAGGTATGCGCGTGAGTCGTGGAGTTAGTTGTGAGTTGTGGGTTGTGAGTTCGTTGTGAGCCGCTGACTGTGTGAGTTACTCTTGTAGCTGTGTGCGTGTGTGTGTGTGTGTGTGTGTGTTTGTGTGTGTGTGAGTGTGTATGTATATATATGTATGTGTATGTGTTTGTGTGTGTGTGTGAGTGTGAACGGCTGACTGTGTGAGTTACTCTTGTAGGTGTGTGTGTGTGTGTGGGTGTGTGTGTGTGAGTGCAGCATCACCGCAATGTTGTGATGGAGCTGTCACTGTCAGAGAGGAGAAATGAATGCCTAGGACTTGTCAGAGAAAATGGGAAGAAATTATAGGTTTTTGGCTGTTTTCTTTATTACTGTTATCATTATTATTATCATCATCATCTTCGTTATTATTGATGTATAGCTGCTGTGTGCGTCGTCAACCATTTAACGTTCACAAAGGCAGTAACTTCGTAATGTTTAATTTTCTTTCTCTCTCACATTTTTTTTTTCGTTCTTTACAGTATCAGAAGCGCCTAATAAATATATGATATTTTTTCTTTGGTTTGGTTCGTGTTTAATGTGTGCTTCGGGAATTTCCGATAGTCCAGTTGGTAGAGTACTCGCCCTCACAAGCAAAGGGACAGAGATCGAACCCAGGGAAAGTCGGAGATTGTTTTCTGTCCCTCCCTCCCCCCAACCCCCGTCCCTCCATGATATTGAATCGGTGCGTGAATAGAAAATTTACTTGAAAGCTGTTGTCTGTCTGTCTGTATGTCTGTGTGTATGAAAAGTATTGAAAACAAAATAAATAAATAAATAAATAAATAGATAAATAAATGAATAATAAATAAAGAAAGAAAAAGAAAGAAAGAAAGAGAAAAGAAAGAAAGGATATAAATAAATATAGAATATAGATAAATAAATAAATAAAAAAATCAATCAATAAATAAATAAATAGATAAATAAATGAATAATAAAGAAAGAAAGAAAGAAAAAAAAAGAAAGAAAGAGAAAAGAAAGAAAGGATATAATTAAATATAGAATATAGATAAACAATAAAATAAATAAATCAATCAATGAAATAAATAAATAAAGGACAAAACAAAACAAGAACTAAGTCAATTTTGAAAATACAGTAGGAAGTGGAGTTGGGTTGGGGAGGGGAAAGTGTGTGTGGGCGGCGGGGGGGGGGGGGGGCGTTGAAAATGCATGAAAATTGAGCAGAGTAATTGCCAAATTATCAATTTGTCGTAAAAAGAAAGAAAGAAGGAAGGAAGGAGAGAAAAAGAATAGAAAAGAGAGGGGAAAACAAAGTTGAACAGCTGATGATGTAGTTGAGTAGTTTTAGTTTCATTTTCATCACTGCCAAACGGTCTGATGGAATATTGTAGGTATGATGTGAGTATGTTGTCATTTTGTTGTAATATTGTAGGTATAGATGTGTGTGTGTGTGTGTGTGTGTGTGTGTGTGTGTAGGGGGGGGGGCAGGGGGGAGGGCGATAGAACGATACACGATGCACTCCGGAGTCTTTTTTCCATCACTCATCCTGACTGGCATCAGGAAATAGAAGTACGTAATTGATTTTCTTAGTTAAACGATAGGTCGATGGTTCGAGGCCTGTCCGGGTGTAACAAATGTTGAGTCCTTGGAAAGGGCTCTTTACATTTCTTTTTTTTACGATGAGAAATATAGGGGTATGGAGAAGTGACAGAAGACAACATAGAATAAAATTATCGCGATGTCGGAGCAAAACTTGGAATCCGACTGACACGGCACCCTCCGCCTAGCTGAGAGAGAGAGAGATCAGCTAGCAGTCGCACTAGTCACTGAGCCATCCAGCCACACAACACTCAGGTGTAAAATGAGTACGTCAGAGATAAGTGTTGTATCTTTCTTTCGAAACAAATTAAAATACGATCAGATAAACGGGTGCATGAAATCATCAATGCCAGTCAGAGCAAGAAAGAAAAATACAAGAAAAAAAAAATGAAAACCATCTCCAAAAATTTTTTTTTAAAAATCAGCTGTCTTGATTGAAAGGGGGAGGGGGGGGGGCGGGTAGATGTATACTTAATTTTTTGGGATTGTTTTTTTTTTTTTTTTTCTTGTGGCGGCGGGTCCCGATAGCTCAGTTGGTAGAGCACTCGCTTCACAATCAAAAGGAACGAGATCGATCCCGGGTACAATCAAGATTTTTTATTCTTCTGACCCTCCCCCCCCCCCCATCCCACCCCAGCCCACTTTCCACCCAGCAGTGATTGGATAGCTGGGTCTGTTTGATCTGGAAGATAGAAAGTATTTTGCGATAGACTAGCGTCCTATCCAAAGGATAACAGGCAATTGCTATTGACCGTTTCACGCTACAGAAACCGGGATAAACTCCGGCTCCAGGGGCCTAATGGTCGCTCTGAAGGACTAGCTCTTTTCTTGTATTTTATTTCCTTGCTTTGTCCGGCACTGTTTCATACATACTTTGTCTGATCTTTGTCTCACACCAGTGCCTGCTCCATAATGTCACTTAAACACGAGTCGCATTGCAATTCTCTCTAACATTAATAAATGTAATTATTATAAAACACAAATAGCAATTTTCACAGAGATGACGTCACATAAAATATATCTTTTTAAAATAATATAGATCTTGTGATCAAATTTCTCATTGAATGGATGATAATATGTCCCCCACTGCGATGATGGGGTGTTATGTCGAAGTGAACGAGATGCCAAAATGTGAATTTAAAGTTAAAATGTTGAGAAACACGAAGTTTAAGTATTTTACACTAGTACACAAAAATTTCATTCTCCACAATAAAAATCACAAATTATACACAAATTTATTTTATTTACTCCATTTGTGGATTTAAATTCCAGCATCTAAATCTCATCGACGTAATACCGCTTTTAGTTGATGGGTCACATATTTGAATAGTTGTATACCTGTTACCGAAACGGATATCTGTCATCACGAATCCTGGAGAAATATTCTACAGGACACACTATTGGTTTGGGACGTGACAACACAGTGTGTTCCATTTACATTGTTCTCTCTTTTGTCACCTAAGTCATTTTGGTGGCCTTCACTCCAGCATCGTTCGTCTCCCTAAACCAAGTCTTAGATCTCGAATGTTGTGATGAAGTCACTAGATTTGTAAATATCCTGACAGCATTGTGAAAAGATCATCTTGTCATAGTGAAGAACTGTCCGCTCACATGAATATATCAACCACCTTATTGGTGGTCCTCTTTGATAAAGAAGTTACATTTCTACGAAATACACCATGAATTGAGATGGAACTTTCTAGAACATGAAGTCAACAAACATTGACTTTTCATCCAACATTATAAAGCTGGTTTGGTTTGATATTACTCAAACACTGAAAATCCTTCTAGTTGACAATAGGTTAATGATTTTACCAATACTTATGGTATGATTAGCAACTGGTTTGCTTTAATCAACAATGGGGACTGGTCCTCATTTCAGGAAAATTCGAAACAAGATAGAAGAACAATAACCCATGCCGAGGTAGATCAACTCCAGTGACTTCCTTGAGGAGAATCAGCATGTTGATGCCGTGAAAGGACTTACGTTTTTTAAAGGTCATCTTTAAAAGTTTGAATTGACCAAATTTAACCGCCGAGGAAAGTGGCTGAAGCTGAGCTTTGCTGTTGCCGCTTGTCTTGGATGTGGGACTTTTGTGTCAGGAGTGGATGCTGCCAATTCGGTGACAATTGATGTGGATGCTCTATCTCTCTTATGTCAAGGTCAGCTGAAGATGTCCTTGAACATCCGTGAAACACTCTGCTGAAATTTATTCATATCTCTATGAAAAAAAATATTAGAGCAATTGTCTACCACATGGCAACGACCAATGAACAGAGAGGTGGGAGAGGATGGACTGCCATGGCCCCAATTTGAAAAAATAGCCCAGAGTCGGGTGCGCTTAAAGATGTCCTACTATGTCCTACCAGGCCCTGGGTCAGGAGCTGTGAGTCAAGTAAGTCATCGGTTTACCAACTTATAAGAAGCATGTCTTTTGGAAACCAATCTCCGTGGAATCTTTCCTGTGCTGTTCTTCCCAACTGGATTGGCTATAAGTTGGATTGTCATGAGTTGTCGCACAGAGAGTCATTACAAGACTCTTTATACGTGTCAGTAGCTCAAGTAGTTTGGATTATGGCTTGAATATTATACATACTAAATACATTAGAAATGTCAATATTTTGTACAGTCGTAATAGGATGATGGCGTTTTGTAGTTAGAGGCGGAGAAAGTTGCAAGTTGGCAGCTCGAGGGGGAAGAGAACATGTCTCTCATGCTGACCCCCGAGTAGGAGCTGAAGTCAGAGGCAGCTCCAGAGTTCAAATCTCCTGGATTCATGTACCAACCGTTTGCTCGTGAGTAAAAGTCTTTGGTTGTGTGGCTCATTTGAGAAAATAGACCGTTATGTTGTTGTAAGGATGATGAGTGAGGTGAAAGGTGAAGAGGGGCGTGGCTATGGTGTTGGGGCGTGGCGTGAGGGCTCTCCGTATTGGCGTCGTCGGAGAGTCCAGCATTGCTGTTGTTGCTGGTCGTACTGTTGTTGCTTCCGCCGTTGGGTTGGTTATTATTCGCGGAGCTAGAATTGGTGTTGTTGGATGTGGACATATTCATCACACCGTGTTGCTGATGGTGATGCTGATGGGCGTGATGAGGAGCAGTAGGGGCGTGGCTATGATTTTGGTAGGCGGAGTTTGGCTGAGGTGTGCTGGATCCGCCTCCTGCGCAGTGGTAACTATTATAATTTGTTGGCGTTGGTGGGGATGGCGCTTGCTGACCGCCATTGATGTTGGTTCTGTACAGATCAGATGATGCTCGAGAGAATGAAGAAAGTAGGTGTGGTGATACGAGTGATGATGGGCGTGGCGTACCGGAAAGCCCGCCCCCTCCACCCATGTCAGACTGAGAATGAGGCAGATGCGAGTGTGCCAGGAAATTTTCAACGCTGAAATTATTCCCGGGTCCATCTACTGACCCCATGGTTTCGCCATTCATCGATAAAGATGTCGGGCCGACAGAAGCGCAGTGCGCCGGATGAAGTTGTCCTTGACCTCCGCCGTGAAGCTGAGAATGATGAGCCGTGAGGTGAGGGGCAGAATGAAGTGCTGAGCCCAAGCTGGGCGTATCCATACGCCTATCCGCCATGCTACTGTGATGTGATCGTGGATCATTCGCCCCAGTACAGTCGATATGACCCTGAGGCGTGTCCATCGGTTCCATTTTGGTGCCTCGTGTTATCTCCCCTGGAGAGCCCATCCCTCTTCCACAAGAATCTTTCTCTTTCTTTACTGATGGTTCTGGCGGCGACGAAGCGCTCGCGTGAAGATTTGAGCTGGACGAGGATGACGAAGAAGAACCGGAAGAAGTGGCTGAGGGAGTTCCGTTGTTTCCCCGCAGTGGCGTCACGCTGCTGTCGTGAGAATGGGCCGAGTGTGCGTGAGGATGTGAATGGGAGAGTGAATGCGAATGGCCGTGACCGATGGAGGAAGGCGTGTTGTTGTTGTTGTTGTTGTTGTGTATTTCTCCTTCTTCCAACGCTTCTTTCACGCCATCTTTGGAGTCTTCCAGCCTCTTCATCTTCTTCTTGGTGAATCTTCTACGACGACGGAGGTAGCTTCCATTGTCGAACATGTTGTAACTCTCCGGGTGAAGTGTCCAGTAACTTCCTTTCCCCGGTTTCTTGTCGTCACGTGATATTTTGACGAAACAATCGTTGAGACTCAAATTGTGCCGGATGGAATTTTGCCATCCTTGCCTGAAAATAGAAAGTATATTTACATTATTAAAGATTAATTAGGTAATGGCTTGTGGATAAATTGGAACAATTTGTCTAAAGCATACAACCTTTAAACCATGCACAGTTTGTGAGGATCTATCGCAATATTTCGGAAAAGTAATGCGAGAAATTTCATTGCTTGCCACGTTAAGACACCGGAATATAATATATCACCAAAGTCTGTGTTGAAATTGTGAGTCATGCTCAGAATCGGCGGTGTTGATTGTCACGGGTAACAGGCATGCACTGAAGGTGGCTTTGGCACGACAATGTTTTAACATAAGGATTTTAGGAATTGTATATTATATCTAAACATGAAACTGCAGA
>NC_088366.1:4804323-4809323 GCF_034508935.2 Berghia stephanieae | reverse complement strand
TTCAACGTACAACAGCAGTAGAAATTCCTGGCTTTTCAGAGCGTTGAAGAGTGCGATGGTAGTGTCACATAGGAGTATCACTACTCTGGACTTTTTCAACACTTTTTGAAGCTGTCCTCCAACAGTTTTAGTGACTACACCTCAGTTGTTTGATTTATTTATTTATTTATTTATTCATTTATTTTCTATTTATTTATTCATGTATTTATTTATTTATTTATTTATTTATTTATTTATTTATTTATTATTTATTTATTTATTATTATTTTTTATGTATTTATTTATTATTTATTTATCTTTTATTTATTTATATATTATTTATTTATAATTTATTTATTTTTCTATTTATTTATTTATTTATTTAATTTTATTTTTTTTGTTTGTTCGGTTGTTTGTTTTGGGTTGTTTTGGGGGTTCTTTTGAGGTTTTTTTTTATTGTTGTTTTTTTTTTTTTTTAATTTATTTAGTTGGGGATGGGGGTGCTGTTCTGATTGTCTTTGTGTTTGCTTGTTTGATTTTTAAAATCTAATACTTTTGTTTTAATTTCTCAATACGTTTCAACAGTCATGTTGTCACTTCCCTTGTAATGAATCATGGTAACTGGCCCTTAACTATCGGAACAATGGCAGACGCCCGTATGAAATATTTCATAAATAGCATAAAAGTGTACCCAGAGGAGAAAAACATTATAAATATGATCATGTTTTAACTTTTATACATTCTGATCACAAGACATATGAAAAGTTCTAGCCAACATGAAGATTAAAAAATACCGATTTTCCCTGTTTATAACAACGATGGCCAGCTGTTGCTGGGAGACGTGACATCAGACTATTGAATCCATTTATCTTTGATAGATAGTGTGCGTTTGGCTAAGAAGCTCACAACAGTGCCATATCGGGGACCAACACACAAAACTAGGTGTAACCATGAACTTTTAAAATCTCAATACAGTTTAGTGAGAATAACTCATAAACATGGATGACAAATAAAACCAATAGCAAAGATCTGAGTGACGTCAACTTCATTCTATCTATAACAGACTGTTAGGCAAAGTTTTAAATACATATTTTTAAAATAATTTCTTTTACAACTTACGGCAGCAATGTACTGCGGGACTCTTAAAACATGTCTGTTTCGATTTTAGTAGATGGTATGAGAAGCAAGATAGGTTTGGTTTGTTTTGTGTGTTGTGTTGTGTGTTGTGTGTGTGTGTGTGTGTGTGTGTGTACATGATTATATTTCAGCCTAAGGTAATTTGTAATTTAAGCGCTTTGAGTCTGGTGTCTCGGAGTTCTAGCACTATATAAGTTTTCAGCATTATTATTATTATTACTCTTGAAAAACTTCGCGAAGTCCCCGGTTTGAAGGTTTTTGTTAAGACAAGGGTCATTTGAAACGATCGATATTAGAAGGACGAGTTTTCTGGCCGAATTTCTAAATGTGTGATTTTCCAGAGCACGTCAGGGCAGAAATTCCTGGCTTCTCAGAGCGTTGTAAAGCGTGAGACCGGAAGTGTGTCACCTTCAAAGTATCCACTTCCGTCTCTACCTTATCAACACTTTTTGAAAGCTGCTACTCCTACAGTTCTAGCGACACACCCTCGGTCGTGTTTTATTTATCTATTCATTTATTTATTTATTTTTTTATTCGGATGTTTTTTGTTGGTGGTGGTTTTTTTTTGGGTTTTTTATTTTTTGTTTGTTTGTTTGTTTGTTTGTTTTTTGTTTGTTTGTTTGGTTTTTTTTTCGGCGTTCAACGAAGAACAGACCAGTAGAAATTGCTGGCTTTTCAGAGCGTTGAAAGAGTGCGATGGTAGTGTCCACATAGGAAGTATCCACTACTCTGGACTTTTTCAACACTTTATGAAAGCTGCTCCTCCAACAGTTTTAGTGACATACCACCCTCAGTTGTTTGATTTATTTATTCATTTATTTATCTATTTATTTATTTATTTATTTATTTACTTTTTTTCGTATGTTGTTGGGTTTTGTTTTTTTGTTTTTTTGTTGTTTTTTTTTTTTTTGTTTTTTAGTTTTTAACCTTTACTAAAATTAGCTTTGATATAAGCAAAATGTTAACTAAGTCATTTTTAAAATATAGATTATTTTTGGGTCAACGTACAACAGAACAACCAGTAAAAACTCCTGACTCCTCATAGAGTTTATTACGTGAGGGTGAAGTGTCCACCTGAAACGATAGCCACGACTACCTTACTTGGTCAACACTTTTTGAATGCTGTTACTCCTTCTCGTTTTGCTGCAGATTATCGGTTGTTTTTTTGTTTTTTATTGTTTTGTTTTGTTTTAATTTGTGGTTTTGTTTTGAATTGTTTGTATTTGTTTGTTGATGTTTTGTTGTTGTTTTTTTTTAGTTTTGTTTTCTTATTGTTTCTTTTATTTTCGGGGCATCCCCCCCCCCCATTATAATATTATATATTATTATTATTTATTATTATATTATTATTTATTATATTATTATTATTATTATATTATTATTATTATTATTATTATTATTATATTATTATTATATTATTATTATTATTTATTATATATTATTATTATTATTATTATTATTATTATTATTATTATTATTATTATTTATTATTATTATTATTATTATTATTATTATTATTATTATATTATTATTATTATTATATTATTATTATTATTATATATTATTAGTATTATTATTATTATTATTTTATTATTATTATTATTATTATTATATTATTATTATTATATTATTATTATTATATTATTATTATTATATATTATTATATATATTATTATTATTTTATTATTATTAATTATTATTAATTATTATTATTATTAATTATTATTATTTTATATTATTATGCTATTATTATTATTATAATTATTCATTAATTATAATTATTATTACTTATTATTTTGTTTTATCGTTAAGCATGCCGATGTATTGTGTATGTATTGTGATATATGTTGGCGTAAGTCATGTGAAAGATAAAAATGACGTGTTTGTGTTTGTGTTTGTGGTGTTGGTGAGTTGGTTGTGTGTGTGTGTGTGTGTGTGTGTGTGTTGTGTGTGTGTGTGTGTGTTTTGAAACAGCAAGAAAGAATTAAACAAAAAACAAAAGAAAAAACAAACAAACAAACAAACAAAAAAAAAACAAGCCCAAAAAATCCACCTTGCTCATCTGGGGCTCGAACCTCAGACCTCCGAGTTAACGATCAGACGTGCTGCCATTATACCATATACACACCTCTTTGGACCATTGCTAAAACTTGAGTTTGAGCTTTTATATAGCGCAATTTCCACGAAACGTGCTCAACGCGTTTTACACGGGGTCCCTTAGCCAACAGCAACTCATGTGGACGACACTTACATTTTGGTGATGCCTGTTAGGCGATATTACATTTTTTTATTAACGTCCAGGCTCTCATTTTACACCCGAGTACGGTGAGAGAGTGACGTGTCAAAGCGTCGTGGGGGAGGGCGAAAGTGGGAGACATAGGATAGCGTGGCTCATTGGTACCGTCTTTGCTTTATACCTGAAAGGTACCGAGTTCGATCATCCGTCTCTGTGCTGTGTGACCTTGAGCAACAAGTCACCTCGCCCTAGCTCACTTTGCGACGTTCACCGCGGATGACGCCTGGGTTATTCCAGTCTTCCCTTGGAATAGACCCGAGAGACAAATTTCCCCATGGGGATGAATAAAGGGAATTTTATTTATTTATTTATTTATTTTTTCTTTTATTTATAGACCGTCCCAGATAGAAATTTGTGGTGAACAGTAGCCATCGTTAACTCATAGCCTGACAGTGACAAAAAATGACGTCATAAGACAAGTCTTTGACCACAAAAGAAAACAAATCATGAGTTGTATTCAATAGTTCAAGCAATCGGATCACTTGTTCCCTTGAGCACTACTAACGACAACTCACTAGATGGTGCAATAACCTGGAAAATGACGTCAAACTAAGTCCTAGAGGCGATAAGAAAGCGATGGCTAGGGGTGGACCGTAGGCATCGTTAAGTTATGAAAGCCTGACACTGAAACCCCAAAAGGACTGGCAGTTTGACGTCATTATTTGGTTTTTGCACCGCCTGTTATTTCATTGGTTGAACTATTGAATACAACTCACTATTTGTTTTCTTTTGTGGCAAAAGACTGGCATTTTGACGTCATTTTTTGGTCATTATCAGGCCATAACATTACGAAGGCCACGGGTGGACGCCCTATGCTCCAGATGGAGTTAAAAGAAATACGTAAGTACGGTAAGAGTACGGCTATGTGGTCTAGTGGTATGACACTCGCTTTCGGACCGGAAGGTCCTGGGTTCGAGCCTCGCTCAGGACATAGTCGAGTCCTTGGAAAAAGCTCTTTACTCACATTCTCTCACCATACTCAGGTGTAAAATGAGTACCTGTCCGTTAACAGCTATGTCTCGGTCGAAAAAAAAAATTGTAATAATATCGCCTAACAGGCGTCATGTCTCGTTCTACATATTACGTGTTGCTGTTGGTCACGGACCCTTTATTAAACGCTTGAACACGTTTAGTGGATATGCGCTATATAAAATCTCAACTTTTTATGGGTTTTTTTTTAATTTAAGTTTTTAATATAGATAGTTCGAAGATGACGTCACTCAGGTCTTTGTTGATGTTTTTTGCCACCCGCGTTTATGAGTAATGCTCACTGAACTGTATTGACCTGTATTTACCTGACTATAAACGTTCATGGATACACACAGTTTTGTGTGTTGGTCCATTATACTTCCGGATGGCAATGTTATGAGCTTCTTTGCCAAGCGCAAACTATCTATTAGTTCAAGAATGGTATAGATAGAATGCGCTTGGCCAAGGAGTTCACAACATTGCCATCCGGAAGTATAACGGACCAACACACAAACTCTGTGTAACCATGAACTTTTATAGTCTGGTTAATACAGTTTAGTGAGAACAACTCACAAACGCGGATGGCAAAAACAATAACAAAGGCCTGAGTGACGTCATC
>NC_088366.1:4784323-4794323 GCF_034508935.2 Berghia stephanieae | reverse complement strand
CCACCATCACCATCATCATCATCATCATCATCATCATCATCATCACCATCACCATCACCATCATCATCATCATCATCATCATCATCATCATCATCATCATCATCATCCCCCACCCCCCTGCTTCCCGTCGTTGGCTTCTGGCAGGAGTTCCATTCCGTATGTTTCTCCTCTCCAGTCTGAGAGAGACGCCAGGCGCATCGATGGGACGGACAGAGATGCCAAGGATTGCATGCAGGCCGTGACGCCGTGTGAACGAGTCAAAAATGAAAAAATGTGGAACTTTCAATTCAGGTTGATGATGAGTTGACACGAGGGGGGGGGGGGGGGGGGAAGTGGTCGAGTGATTAAGGCATTGCATTGTGATCCGGGAGGTCCCAAGTTCGAGACCCGCTTCAGGCATTTCCGTTTTTTTTTTTTTTTCTTTTTTTCTTCGATAAGATTATTAACCCCCAGTTTTGCTCACTTGGACAACATGAGTGATTCCTGTTGACATCGGACATCTTGTTTGATGAATTATCTATATTCCTTCGTGGAATGCCTAGGCGACGATATCTTATGATGTCGTGGCGGAAGGGCATCATTTATTTTTTTTTCGACAGAGACAACGCTGTTAACGGCCAGGTACCCATTATATACATCTGACTACTGTGAGAGAATGTAAGTAAAGAGTCTTTTCCAAGGACTTAACGATGCGCCCATCGAGGCTCGAACCCAGGACCTTCCGATCCGAAAGCGAGTGTCATACCACTAGACCACATAGCCGCACACAAGTCCCGGTGGGCAGGGCGGGTCTGCCAATTCCAATTCGTCAATCGGGGCATCCGTAATAATGAGAGGGTATAAAACCGTGGCCTTCGTAAAGTTATGGCCTGATACTGACCAAAAAATGACGTGAAAATGCCAGTCTTTTGCTACAAAAGAAAACAAATCGTGAGTTGTATTCAATAGTTCAACCAATGAAATAACTTGTTTCCATGAGCTCTACTAACGACAACTCACTAGGCGGTGCATAAACCAAATAATGACGTCAAACTGCCAGTCCTTTTGGATTCGTAGTGTTTTTATGCACCCCGTTGACGGTGTATCTTAACGGATCGTTTTCATACACCTCCGTCACGCATGCGCATTCCACCCAATTTCATCAGCGATATTGTGTTTCTGTATTTGGACACGGCGAAATTTATATTGTGACATCTGTAGGATGTTTTTGTTAATAAATTTATATAAAAATAATAATAATGTTAAAAATCGAAATATAAAACCAGAAAATAGAAGTTGCATTGAAGGTAAAATAATGTTTTAGAAAGACCTTATTAAATGTGATGAACAGTCAGGTGGCTCCGTAGCGCAGTGAACAAGCTGTCAAGACTCTAACCTTGAAAGTACCCGGTTCGATTCCCAATGTTGACATTAAAAAAAAATTACTTTGTATTTGTTTGCTTTTTTTCTTTCTTTTTTTTTCAAAAACTTTTTATCATGTTTTTAAAATACTTCCGATTTTAATTTTCTAAAATTATTTATTTATTTGAGATCAATATTTGTGTGTCATGTTTCTTTTTACTTTTGATTTTTTTAATGTTTCTTTTTTACTTTTGATTTTTTAAATTAATGTTATTATTCTTTAATTTATTATCATTGTACATCGGTAATCACTAAGCAGCGTGCTAAACTACAATCTAAAACTATTTAAACCTCATGAACGTATGCAGCAACATTTTCATTAATTTACCATCACCGCCAACGAAGGTGCATAAAAACGGTGCGTTTTTGTACACCTCCAACGGAGGTGTATAAAAATGCCACCTTTTGGATTTCAGTATCAGGCTATAACATAACGATGGCTACGGTAAAACTCGATAGGTTGGCAGCTCAATAGACGTTGTGAGTTTGTGAATTTGGCGCAATTGTTCCGTCATGACTTTGTGTATGTAGCCATGTTTTTCCTGTAACTCGATGGAGTTATTTTAATGATTTCACCACAACACCTGTGACGATTCGTCTTGGCGCGATGCGTCAACGAGGCGAATGTGTGCCTAACAGCAGCCCTGCATCTGCCTTTACCCTCGAGTACTCACCCGTCCAGCCAACTCCCAACTCCCCGATTCGTCCTTCGTTCTGATCGTTTTTCCTTTCCGCGTGTCACAATCAAAGCCGTGACAAGACACGGAATGAGATTAACCCTCTCCTTACCAGCCATTTTCAGGGATTTTCCCCAAAAATTCACACCCGACTAACACAAAAATAGTTATTTTTATCACTCAAAAACAACAGCAGTAAAGTTCTTGCGATAAATAATTTCTTTAGCAAAACATGCTCTACAACACACTGTTCATTTTATTTAAATTTTATGATGTACAAAAGAAATTTGAATAAGAAAAATGTTGGTTGTATCGTAACGAATGTGACGATTTTCCTATAGAGTTGGTTTGGAGAGGGTTAACCCACTATTTTTGCTACTGTTCATAATGTGATCCATCGTCTCCAAACGGTATGATGTCGGGATGAACCAGATACTAAAAAGCCGAATTAAAGATAAACTGGTCTAGGGGGGGGGGGGGGGGGGGGGGGGGGGGAGGAGGGTTGTATAATATATAGTTGTTGGGTTGGTGGTTTGGGATTATTATTTTTTTTATTGAAGTGGGGGGGGGGGGGGGGGAGGGCTTTATGCGGCTGTGTGGTCTAGTGGTATGACACTCGCTTTCGGGTCGGAAGGTCATGAGTTCGAGCCTCGCGCTCGGCGCATAGTTGTGTCCTTGGAAAAGGCTCTTTACTCACATTCTCTCACCGTACTCGGGTGTAAAATGAGTACCTGGCTTTAGCAGCGTTGTTTTTGTCCGAAAAATTGTAATATCGCCTAACAGGCGGCATGTCCTGTCCTACATGTTAAATGTTGCTGTTGACCAGGGACCCCTTGTAAAGCGCTTTGAGCACATTTAGTGGATATTGCGCTATATAAAGCTCAATTTAATAAAAAATTTAAAGGGTCTCTCCGTGCCCAAATAAAAAAGCAAGGCGGAGTTCTCTTACGAAGTCGAAACATGTATTGTTTATCGAGACAACGGAAAGTGAGTTGAAGTTGTATTCAGCACTTGAATCATACATTTTGAGATAGACTTCTCATCACGTTCATTGGTCGGACAGGTTCGAGTCCCAGTGTAGGCGACGTAAAATATTGAGTTCTTTGAAAAGACTCTGAACTCATTTTTTCCTCACCGTACTCGGGTGTGAAATGAGTAAGAGGCCGATAACAGCCTTTATTTATGTAAAAAAGAAAGTGATTGTCACAGCGCTTTTTGGGCGTCACGTGCCGTCTTGCCGTTGGCTTGGAATCCCTCCCTTGTAAAAGGATTTGAGCACATTTTAGTTGATAATGCGCTATATTACTTCTTGGTAGTCAACTGACGTGAACTGCCAATCACGCGATTCTTCGTTTGTAAACCAATTCGAAATACTCTTCAACAGTAGTAACGTCACTTCCTTCCAAATGACGCATGGTAACTTAGTAACACTGGCTCTAAACTATCGGAACAATGGCGTACGCCCGTATGAAATATTTCTCCGGCGAGCATAAAAGCGTATCCAGAGATAAAGCACATAAATTTGATCATATTTTGACTTTTACACATTCTGATCACAAGGCATATGAAAAGTTCTCGCCAGCATGATAAATAAAAAGTAATGATTTTCTTTGTTTAGAACCAAGATGGCCGCTGTTGCCAGGCGGATTGACATCAGACTATTGAATCGTATTGGGGTACGAAGTAGAGTAATGCTTATTCTGTTTTGTTTTTTTTGGTTTTTTTTTTTTTTTTTTTTTTTTTTGTTTGCTTTCTTTTGTATTTTGTTTTGTGTATGCATGTGGGGAAAGGGGGGGGGGTGTTAAATCATTTTTTGAGGAGTTGTTTTTTGTTCTTTATTTAATTTTTTTGACTTACCCAGGATGTCTGTAGTAGTTTTGGTCTCCGTACAGCCCTGACATTAATCCAAGACCGGTCGAGTTGCCGATATTACCCAGGGATATATTTGGTATCGAACCCATTGGGCCGGTAGTCGGGTAGGCAGGCTGGAGCCCAACCGTTTGCATATCCAGCATGGTGAAGGGTTGGGTGATCGTGGTGCTGGTACTGGTGGTTGTAGGGGTGGTGGTGGTGGTGGTGCTGAAGATGGCGGTGCTGAGACGATTGCGTGGTGATGTGGTATCGATTCAGTTGTTAAGTAATCGTCTTGTTTAATTTCTATTGAAGGGTTGTGAATGAGTTGAAGGGTATCGATATTACTCCGATGCAGATGTTGTATCGATCAATCTGTAGATAGAGATGGAGAAAAAAGATATAAAAGATGATTCGAAAATTAAACGAACTCACCTGTGATGTTTAATTGAAACTCTGGCGAGTCCAATTCCGAATGGGGAACAAATGAAGAATCACGTCGTGACTGTCAGGCTTTAACGCGTCAGAACAGACATACGGAACAAATGGAACGGGATGGGACACATACATACAAGTATAATCTACAACACTATTATATTATAGTCTAATGAGTTTTAATGAATGTGTGCGGCTCTGTGGTCTAGTGGTATGACACTCACTTTCGGATCGGAAGGTCCTGGGTTCAAGCCTCGCTGGGCGCATAGTTGAGTCCTTGAAAAAAGGCTCTTTACTCACATGCTCTCACCGTACTCAGGTGTAAAATGAGTACCTGGTCCTAAACAAGGTTGTCTCTGTCCAAAAAAAATATAATTTCGTCTAACAGGCGTCATGTCCCGTCCTACATGTTAAGTGTTGCTGTTGGCCAAGGACCACTAAAGCGCTTTGAGCACGTTTAGTGGATATTGCGCGATATAAAAGCTCAAGTTTTTCTTTTTTTTAAATCCTGTCCATATTGCCAAGTCCAAGTCAAATAAAGAGTTAAAAAATGCCGCAAAGTGGTCGGTGAATGCGGTTATCACAGATTCTGGCATTCAGTTGTAACCAACACAGTGAATACTTTTAAGAGGACAGCACACGTGTCAACACGTTTATTTTAGTGCTCAATGATTTCCAGTCACACATGTAATATTGATCACCAGCCATCATGATTAAATTATATTGTGCTATTTCTTCATAGATGTTATGAATCATATCAATTAACAATCCATTTTTTTAAAAATAATAAGTAATTCATATTTGAAGCTGGTATTGGGAGATTCAATCTCTTTTTCGGGAGTGAGTTAGGGGACAGGGTAATTAGATCGAGAATTTTCCGATCATTTCGGGGGCGTTGGCATGTCTGATTTTCATACACATTGTGTGGATGATTGATGGGAGTTGGTTGTCAATATATTACATGACACGTATTGTGGTTAGAATAGAAATGAGATTTTATCCAGTTCCTTGTATTGGTCACGTGACCAAGTCATGTAGACATGCTGGTTTTTGTGAGTATATTTGGAGTACATGATGTATGAGGGGACGTGGTTAAGAGGTGGATGGATGGATGGATGAGTGGATGAATGGACGGATGGATGGATGCGTAGGTGTGTGAATGGATGGATGGATGGATGGATGGATGGATGGATGGATGGATGCGTAGGTCTGTGGATGGATTGATGCGTGTATGGATGGATGGATGGATGGATGGTCGGGTGGTTAGTTAGTTAGTCCGGTGGGTGGATGGATAAATGGACGCATGGTAGATTGTCAATCGGTTGTGTTGTCAACGGATAATAATAGCTAGTCTTGATATGTCGATTTTTATCGGAATAAAACCCAGATTGTATCAACTTCATTGTATAGGTCAAGCCCGTAGTCCGACAACAGATACGGTGATTGACGGCATTGATAAATCAACGAAAACCACCAGTAAGTCAATTTATATGAACACACAATGAACAAATATGTTCGATTATTATTGAATAAATTATCATTAATTTTCACAGTCACAAGATTCTGCCCCCCCCCCCCTCCCCCCTCACCCCCCTATCACCCAAATGAGAGAGAAAAGGAATATATATCACTTTACCTCTCCCTACCCTATTAGAATCATCACATTTGTTAGGATACAACGTACTTTCTCATCCAGATTTATTTTTTACTATGCTATAAAATTGACATTTGTAATAGAGTATGGTCAAACATATTAGTATG
This sequence comes from Berghia stephanieae, assembly GCF_034508935.2. Classification (NCBI taxonomy): domain Eukaryota; kingdom Metazoa; phylum Mollusca; class Gastropoda; order Nudibranchia; family Aeolidiidae; genus Berghia; species Berghia stephanieae. The sequence goes on along the minus strand of NC_088366.1, from coordinate 4,788,198 downwards.
AATTCGTGTGCTTTTCTGTTTGAGTAAAATGTCTGTTTGTGGGGGGTAGTTGGGGAAAATTCTGAAAGGTTTAGGAGAGGTAAACGAGGTTCTAGTAAATCCAAATGATAAGCACAATCAATGAGAAAATTGGTAAATGTATATATTATTTATTTAACCAAATTTCATGAAGAAAATCGACATCAGCCCAAAATACAGGACCCCCCCCCCTCCCCTCCACCTATCCTTATTTCTTTAAAGTTTTGCATTTAGAAACGTCCGACGTATACTTATTTGCAGGTCTGACAACCCAATTCCTTATGATGGGCCCTTTGTTGTAATGGAAATCTCAACAAAATAAATTACGCAAGATATTGTCCATTACAAACAACAATGTTAATCTAGGCCCAAAAGTGGGTTTGGATGTCAGACTTGCATATATGTACACGTCGGATACGTTAGATTTGATGTGATTTAATCAAATTATGTCTTTCATTAATTTATCTCTAACTATGTCAAACACTATTCTTTGTTTATATATTTGGTTTTGATTGTTTTGAGGAATTTATTAGAACAGAATAATTCTTTCATATTTTTTCCACTTTTCACGTTTATTTTTGCCTTTGAATCTTTTTATTTCTTAAACTAGAGGATTTATCGTAAAAAGAATTAGTCTCACATTTATTTATTTGTGAATTAATTAATTAATTCATTTATCAAATTAATCTGTTCATTTATCTATTTACTTGCTTCTGATTATCTAATGACTTATCTACATATTATATTATACATATTAATTAATTAATTTATTATTTTCAAAATTTATCTATTCCTTTGTTGATTTATATAGCTAATTATATTCATGTATTTAATTATTAATTCGTTCTATCTATCTGTCTCGTTATCTATTTATGTAAGTTTATTCATTCATTTATCTATAAATTTATTTTTTACTTATTTATATTTCATTTATTTATTCCTTTATTTTTCTATTTATTCTATGTTTTTGTTACTCGATTTTTCATCCATTCATGCTATACATTTAGGTAAAATGCTCACAACATAATCCGGCAGCCGGATATGTACCAACACACAAAACCATGTGTAACCTTGAACGTTAATGCTAGTCTGATTGACACAGTTTAATGAGAACCAATCATTAAAATGGATAGCAACAATATATAGATAATGACTTTTGAATAATAAACAAGCGGGTGGTTGGATGGGAGCATCACCCTTGAATCATATACCTATGATGTTCGCATGGGTGTACGATCCGATAGTGATGTCGTTTCTTCTCTTTACTAGCCTATCCTGCTTCTTTGGTTTGTGATTTTTGACAGGGGATATTTTTTTTCCTGTAAATCCTCTGCCTGTTTGTTCTTGGTTATTTATAATTTAGCTTATGATATCTTTAGGTTATGATTTTGATTTACATTTGTACTATTTTTGTTAGATTTCTTGTTTCTTTGTTTCAGCGGTCTCTCATATAACCTCAATTGTGTTGGAAGAGACCTAAAGCAACAGACAACAAATAATAAACAAATAAATATGCAAATAAATCAAAAGATAAATATATAGATGAATCAATAGAGTAATCAATAAATAGATATATGAATACATTAATAAAAATAGAATCATGAATTGATAAATGAATCAGTAAATATTTGAATAAATAAGTAAATAAATAGATTAATAAATAATATGTAAAGGAATAAATAATGAATAAATAAAGATAAATAAATAAAAAGATAAATAAATAGATAAATAAACAACCAAATGAATAAATGAATAAATATATACGTAGACAAAAATAAATAATGAAAAAATAAACGAATAAGTAAATTAATAAATTAGATGAATAAATAATTAGATAATAAAGAAATAGACAAGTAACAAATAAGTTAATAATTAAATTAGATAGATAGATAGATAAATAAATAAATAGATTCAATAAAGTGACCAGTCATCTCCATACAGTATTACGCGTGACAGATTTAATCTGACATGGACACTTTGAATTGAAGGTTAACCCTCTCCTTGCCACCTACAGGAAAATCGTCACATTCGTTACGATGCAACCGACAATTTTCTTAGTCTGATTTCTCTTCAACATCACAAAATGTAAAGAAATGATTTGATGACAGCTATAAATACTAAACACTGTTGTAGAGCTCACTTGTTACTTTTTTGGTTGAGTAAGAAAAGTCTATTTTGGGCTGGGTGGGTGTGAATTTTCGAGATAAATTCTAAAAATAGCTGGTAAGGAGTGAGTTAACGCATCAAAAACAAGAATTCAAGTGAGTAGGAAAGTGCCAGAAGACAACAGAGAATAAAAACTTCGCGGCGGCGATGGAGGGCTCGAACCGGCGACTTTACTAGTACGACAACTCCGCCTGGCTGGGGAGATTGGGACTCAATCGTATGAGCTATCCACGATAAAAAAAAAAGGCGCTTCAAACCTTAGTCTAACTAGAGTCTTCTCTCCCCGACTTCAAAAACAAAAAAACAGTGAGTTTTGTTTTTTCAAACTTTATTCAAAAATTAACATGCCTAATTTTTGGCGTTGTCAATTAAAACTCAATATTCTATATCATGTGAGTATCTTTTTATTTTAATTGAGCCGTTATATAGCGCAAAATCCACTCAACGGTCTCAACGCATTTTACAATAGGTCCCAAGCTGAAAGCAACACCTAACATGTCGTAGGAAGACACACGGCGCCTGTTAGGTTTTTTTATTCCGACAGAGACAACGCTGTTAACGGTCAGGTACTCATTTTACACTTGGGTACGATGAGATGAGTAAATCTCCTTTTTCCAAATGCTTTCAACAATACGCCGCTCGGAGAGGGTATCGAACTCAGGACCTTCCGATCCGAAGGCGTTTGTCATACCACTCAAAGACCACGACATTATAGCCGCAATAAAAATAGGATTCAACAGTCTGACGTCACGTTCCCCCAACAACCAGCAGCTTGGTTCTAAAAGTAAATCGGTACTTTTTATTCTTCATGCTGGCTAGAATTTCTTCACATGTCATGTGATCAGAATGTATAAAAATCAAAAACATGATCATATTTATAATGTTTTTTCTCCTTTGGATACAATTTTATGCTCATCGTAGAAATATTTCATAAGGGCGTCCGCCATTGTTCCGATAGTTTGGAACCAGTTACTAAGTTACCATGCGTCATTAGGAGATTGATTGACGGCTCGGCTCGCAATAAATTATAAACGAAATAAAGATTTAAAGATTGAGCTTTATATAGCGCAATATCCACTAAATGTTCCCAAAGCGCTTTACAATAGAGCGTACCGGGTTCACTTCTACACAAAACTTGTACAAATCGCTTTGATGATTGTGCGGCTATTTGGTCTTGTGGTATGGCACTCGCATTCAGATCGGAAAGTCCTGGGTTCGAGCTTCGCTCGGCGCATTGTTGAGTTCTTGGAGAAGGCTCGGTCCAAAAAAAAAAAAACTGTAATAATTGCGTTATGTCCCGTCCTACATGTTCAATGTTGCTGTTGGCCTGGAACCCCTTGTAAGGAGCTTTCAGCACATTTAGTGGATATTGCGCTATATAAAAGCTCAATTATTTATTTATTATTTATATGATTATCTAATTGGTCAGGCGGGTGTCCGGCACGATTGGTGCTTTTCATGGTGACCCGTCGTATCAAAACGGTATCATGTCCCGTCACTCTCCCTCCACAACTTTAAGATCATGTACAAAAATTTCCTTTTGGATGAATAAAGTACATTATTATTATTATTATTATTATTATTATTATTATTATTATTATTATTATTATTATTATTATTATTATTATTATTATTATTATTATTATTATTATTATTATTATTATTATTATCATTATCATCATTATTATATC
>NC_088366.1:4775594-4784223 GCF_034508935.2 Berghia stephanieae | reverse complement strand
CAATTACGAGATGTTATCATCTTTTTTACTTCGTGCTTCATTGGAAATAAAACGAAAAACACAATTAAATGATGGTCAGAGATTAATTTATCAATATTTGAGACAGGTGAAGAGAGAGAATGTTCAATGTCTGTAATGACATGATCTATTTGTGGCCATGGTTGTTTGTAGGACCGCTTACAAGTTGAATATAGTTGTTTGTGTCAATAATCTCCCGAAATACTTTCGATTCATTTTTGTTTCCGAAATAATCAATGTTAAAATCACCCATAAAAATATTATGCTTTTTGTTAATGGATTGCATAGACATAAATTCTCCGAACTCAGATAAAAAAATCAATTGTTGATATTTTGTTTTGTTGGCTTGGTGGTGGGCGGTAGACACAGTGAAACGACTTTTTAAAATTATTTTCATGAATGGCAAATCCAGCGTATTCAAAACTCTAAAATTATCATGGTGAAATGATATCTTGTCAAAGAGTGACAAGTTGTAAATAATTGCAATACCACCTCCTTTCCTCCCAATGCGTGGAAATGATTTAATACAAAAGCCTTCGGGTGTAATTGCTTTCATAATTGGATCATCATATGAATGATTAAGCCATGTTTGATCAACTCTGTGTGTGTGTGTGTGTGTGTGTGTGTGTGTGCGCGCGCGTACCGCGCGGGTGGTGCATGTGTTCTCTCTGCCTCTCAGTCTATCTGTTTATCTCTCTCTTTGTCTATCTCTCTCTCTCTTCCTCTCGATCTGTCTCTCTATCTGTCTATCTCTCTCTCTCTCTCTCTCTCTCTCTCTCTCTCTCTCTCTCTCTCTCTCTTTCTTTCTTTCTTTCTCTCTATATATCTTTGTCTTTTTTTTCTCTCAAACGGACACGCACACACATAAACACACACACACACACACACACACACACATACACATAATACGAACAGAGCTTAGAGCGATGGATTAAACAAAATGTGTATTTTAACACCGTATTCCTACATGTATGACAAAGCAGTGAAAAGCATCTCCCATCTCCCATCTCACCAAGACTCCATCCACTGTCAGTCCCGTCCACAGGGCGTGACATTTCTATCCCTAGAAAATCAGATCAAAAAGGGACATCGCAAATCACGAAGGCACGAACGACGGACGGACCCCTAGACTGTTAGACTGTGTATTCAAGGCTGCCAGATGGACTCGTGTGTGGCCAAAATGACCAAAATTGACCCATCACGAGAATCGTGAGTTTATCAATTCTTTGTGTTTAGGTAAAATACTCACAACATCCGCCAGCCGAATTAAACATCCAAAACAAGGCTGTGTGCAACCCGTGACGTTTATTTTCTGGTTGATGTAATTTAATGAGAACTATTCACTAACAGGCTATCTAAAAATAACGACAAAGAGATAAGTGGCGTTATCTTTGTTCCTTCTATTTTCAATTTTCATTTTTTTTTTACTTTTTTTTTTTTTAATTTATATTTTAATAGTTTTAAAATAATGTTTTTTCCTAATCTAGGCATCACCAAAAACGTACACTTACTTGCAGGTCTGATAACCCCGTTAATTACGGGCTCATTGTTGTAATGGAACTCTTTAAAAATGGCGTAAAATATTGTCCATTACAACAATGTTAACTCACTCAACCCTAACACCGACTATATCCGTAGTTTACCCGGGTTACTTTTACCCCATGCCAATGTATTACATTTTTCTGACAAAATTTTTAGGCGTAGTATCAAAGCTAATGTTTTTAATTTTTACTTGTTAATGGTAGTTGAATAAAATTAGACCTATTCCTATGCTCATGCTCATTTTCTATACATTTTTTTTCCTATTTCGAAAAGTAGCAAAATTCTATAGGATTGAGTGAGTTAAACTGGGCCCATTTGGTGTTCGGGTATCAGGCCTGCATATATGTGTACATGTCAGCCAAAACCTATGTATTTCAAGGTTGTCAAAGTGTATAGATTTTTTAGCCACGTGAGTTTCCATTCGGCCACTTTTTGAAGTCGAAATTGGCCATGAGGAACTCTTCCCATCTGGCAAAGCCTGTTTGTAGTCTAAGATTAAACAAGGAAACACAAAAGTACAACGCGGACTCATTCACGTTTACGAAAGGTCTCTTTCTTCACCTGGGGTGTTTACCCACTGTCATTCGTTCTCCTGGGTCTTGTTTGCAGTTTGCAGATAGTCAAGAACACACATGTGTGTGGGTTTTTTTTTTTTTTTTTTGTTTGGTTAAGCCAGACCTACGTACTTGAAATAGGGAAAAATTTTGTTACTCTTTTTCTTCAGGAGTTAATATCGTAGTTGTCCTTCAGAGCCATTAAGCTTACGGAGTTGGGCTGGAGTTTATCCAGGTTACTATAGCGTGAAACCAACAATTGCAATTGCTTGCTACCCTTTAAATAGGACGCTAGTCTATCGCAAAGTACTTTCCGCCAGATTTAATAGACCCAGCTACTCAAACACTACTGGGTGAACATGGCGGGGGGGGGGGGGGGGGGGGGGGTCAGAAAAAATATCTCGACATCACAAGGGATCAATCTCGGTCACTTCCTGTGTGAAGCGTGAAGCGAGTGCTCTACCAACTGAGCTATCGGGACCCTTTATCGGTAGATAAATTAAGTAATATTACGATGAAGTCACATTGGGCACGGGGATGCCAGATGGCCAGAGTTCCTCGTGGCCAATTTCGGCTCCAAAAGTGGCCAAAAAGAACCTCAAGTGGCCAAAGACTAAATACAGTTTAAACCCCTTGAAAAACTCATCGGATTTGGTTTTCAGAAAATCGACCAGATAGACAAGGAAAAGGCGTTGTAATTACTTTAAAATCATCTTTAAAACGATTTTTTTTAAAATTGAAAATAAAATGTTATAATAGAAGCATGATTCAAGGATTCTCCTTGTGGCCAAATTTAGCTAAATTTGGCCATGCACGCGGCTATCTGGCAACCCTGAAATAGAGCATGGCTTCTCCACGTACATTTCTTGTTTATAATTGTATGTTATGTTTAGATTTATTTATATTTGATGTAAAGACCCCCACACCAACGTCACCCCCTTCCCTCCTCGCCAGCCACTACCACTACCGCCACCAACGCCACCACCACCGCCAGCACCACCCATGCGGCGTGACGATGAGGGTGGCCGATAGAACAGGTGTGTTGTATCACCTGGAATGAGGTATTAAGTGCTTGTTGATGGAAATGAACGGCTCGGGTTACATTCTATTAACGTCATCACTCGTCATCACACACTCTCTATCCATCTATATCAACAATCATACAGAGATATAACTTCTAAACTAACTCAACTAACCCCATCACCCATCGACCCCCAAAAACTCCCATCCCATTCCACCCCATTCAACCGTAGCCATCGTTATGTTATAGCCTGATGCTGAAAACCAAAAGGACTGGCAGTTTGACGTCATTATTTGGTTTTTGCACCGCCTAGTGAGTTGTCGTTAGTAGAGCTCATGAAAACAAGTTATTTCATTGGTTGAACTATTGAATACAACTCACGATTTGTTTTCTTTTGTGGCAAAAGACTGGCATTTTGACGTCATTTTTTGGTCAGTATCAGGCCACAACTTTACGAAGGCCACGTTCTAACTCACCCCATCACCCAACGACCCCCAAAACCTCTCATCCCGTCCCATCCCACCCAACGCACCCCAACAACCCACAAAAAATTCCCATCCCATCCCACGCAACCAAAACGCAACCCCTCTCAACTAGAACTACTCAACCACTTACATAATGGGGGCGATCTATATTCATGTTGTCGTCCAACCTTGTCATCGATCACATGATTTGTTGATGTACAACGATTGGACATTTCTCAATAAATGTAAACACTTTGCTGTGCTTAAGAAAGTTGTAAACATACTCATGTGTCAAGCTGAACCAAATGACCAATCGTAGTGTTGGATGTTTCAAAAACTGAGAACATTTTTCACTATGTGGCTCACTTTGAACACATTTTGCAATGTGACCAATGACCTCGAACCCATGGAAAGGTAATATAGATAGTTCGAAGATGACGTCACTCAGGTCTTTGTTATTGTTTTTTGCCATCTGCGTTTATGAGTAATTCTCACTAAACTGTATTAACCGGACTATAAACGATCATGGTTACACACAGTTTTGTGTGTTGGTCCATTATACTTCCGGATGGCAATGTTATGAGCTTTTTAGCCAAGTGCATACTATCTATAGATCACCCCATTAACCAGTTGATTTTTTACCAATCAAAACAGGGAATTTGTGACACTTCTTCACACGTGCTCGGACAAACATGGTTGTTTATAAACAATAAAGTGAATGAATTTTCATACTACCAAATTAAGGGTAATAATAATAATAATAATAATGCTGAAAACTTATATAGCGCTATAACTCCGAGACACCAGACTCTAAGCGCTTAAATTACAAATTACTTTGGCTGAAACATACTCATTCACACACACAAGCACACACACACACCACATACACACACACACAATACAACACACAACACAAACCAAACCTATCTTGCTTCTCATACCATCTACTAAAATCGAAACAAATATGTTTTAAGCGAACGTTTAAAAATAGACAAAGATTCTTTTTCACGAATGCTCTGCGGTAAGGCGTTCCAAATAGAGGGTCCGAAATGAGAAAAGGATCTCATTCCAGCATTTTTCCGAATTCGAGGGACAACTAGTTTTGTGGAATCACTGGCCGAACGTAAGGGGCGGGGTTTTGAATATCTTTCAATTAGTTCTGAAAGGTAGGAAGGGGCAGTACCTTCAAGACAACGATACACTAGTTATCACACAATTTCCTCGATCATATTATAAACGCTTATGCCACTAGACCACGACATGGCCACTCATTACTGCCATTGTTTACTGAACATGACTTTTCGGACAGTCCGAATCATGAAAGGATATTCAATGATCAGCTACTGAACTGTGCCCGATGAGAGGTAAAAGCTTATTCTGCGTGGACACAAGAGGAGATGCAGGGGAGAGATGCGCCGAACAACTTGAAGGAAAACATCCCTGGAGATAAAAAGAATAATAGTAGGGAATGAGATTAGCGGAAGAGTAGTAGCGTCCCTTGATTGGACGTCACCTTACAGAGAGAACGTCAACATGGTTTTGCGCATGCGTCTCTCTCGTCCTCGCTTTCGATGAAGTGTCTCATGCCGCTTTCACCGGAAGCGAGGACGAGTCGCATGCGCAAAACCATATCGACGTTCTCTCTCTAATAACTTCTCTGCCGGTGACGTCCAAACAAGGGACGCTACTCTTCCGCTAATCTCATTCCCTATAGGATGTACAGAATAGAGTGCAACTTGGATCCCCTTGAGCAATCTCAAAATATATTCATCATCATAGCTTGTCGCTCCAACACCGAACCAACTCCACAGTATCTGGGGAGCAGACTTATGTCATGGTCAGTGCAGCTGGGCCCATCCTGGCATTCTCTAAGGATGTGCTCCATCGTCTGCTCTGGGCATCCATATGTACACAAGCTAGTCTCAGCCAGCCCCCACTTTTTCATGCTTCCAGCTGTTCTCCTAAAATATATTGAGATTCTTCCTTTAATTTTTAAAATAATATAATAATAGTCAGTGGTACCTGGTGTCCTATTATTTTCCTTTTAAAAAAAAAAACAACAAAAATAATGTATAATTATAATTCCCTTTATTCATCCCCATGGGGAAATTTGTCTTTAGGGTCTATTCCAAGGGAAGACTGGAATCACCCATGCTTCAGCCTCAGTGCAGCGCCGCAAAGTGAGCTAGAGCGAGGTGACTTGCGCAAGGCCACACAGCGAAGCGTCGGGTGATATAACTCGGTACCTTTCGGGTACGAATCATAGACCGTACTGCTGAACCACGATTGTTTGCATTTTTAGAGTGCAGCAAATGAACAGCGACGAGACTTGTCTGATGTTCTTGAATCTGATGTCAATGCTCATCAGTTACCCTGGCCAATGGTCATCGGTTGGCCGGGATGGACGGGTAAGAGGACAGCAAAAAATGGTCAGTGCATTACAAAAACAGGCATAGCTAAAGGAATTTGCGACTTAAGCCCTATTAGGATTTGAACCCGGAAACCTTTTATTAGATTCAAAATCAAGCCAAACTCCTTACTAAAACACCACAATAATACAGTTAATAGGTAGTTGTCCACAAAAATTTATGAAGTTGACAGAAGAAGAAGAAGAATAAAGGATTCGTCATCTGTCTGATATCAAACTCCGATCAACAAAGACCAAACAGCCAACAGCAAATAGCACTTCACATAAACAGTTAAGTATACACAAGATCGAAGGGTTAGAGATGGTTCGGATAAGTCAGTAAACAGTTTAGTATGGAGGTAGTCCTTAACCCTCTCCTTACCAACTATAGGAAAATCGCCACATTCGTTACGATACAACCAACATTTTTCTTATTCAAATTTCTCTTGTACATTATAAAATTTAAAGAAAATGAACATTGTGTTTAAGAGCATGTTTTACTAAAGAATTTTACTGCTATTGTGTTTGAGTGGTAAAAAATATATATTTTTGTCTTAGTTGGTGTGAAGACTTGGGGAAAATCCTGAAAATGGCTGGTAAGGAGAGAGTTAAGGGCACAAAGCTAGAGAAACCATAATTTGTGCTCCACTATCTTAAACCGGTATCATGTTTTTGGATGGACAAGGTGTTGGAAATTCTATTTATAGCCCCAAGCATCAAACTTGAAGTTAGATTCTATTTGATATGATTTGCTTACTTGGCTCATCTAAGCATGGGGCCTCAAAAGCACTCTTCCATATGCTTCTGTCCTTGGCGCAGATCTTTGCCTCATCCAGGTCAGATTGGAGACGCACAGATCTTGGTGAAGGCTTCTCCTCCAAGTCTGTTTTGGACGACGCCGTTAGTTTCCTCCTTGTGGGTTCCAGTTTTTATTTGATATGGTGGGGAATAAATCTCATTTCTTGTACTGTGAAACATCTCAAGTTTGTATTTCTCATTATTATATTTCTATATTCCCTTTTCGGACATCTTTCCTGGTTTCTGTGACGGGGAGCGGAATATAAGAATTGATCTTTACCCTTTGGATAGGACGCTTCTATCCGCTAGATGGGTATAGACCCCGTTCCAGCTTTCTCCCTAATCACTACTGGTAGGGCAAAGGGTTTAGAATAAATCTTAACAACTCATGAAATCAATATCGATCCGTTTGCTTGTTGAGTGAGTGCTCTATCAACTGATCTATCTTAAACACTTTTTAAGAGTGTAAGTCAGTCGCATATTACTAAAGGTAAAACACTATTCTGTTTATTTGATGTAAAAACAAGACGGTAGCTGATAATTGTTGGAGTTATTTATTGAGCTATCATTGTATAATGTCGTAGTCGATTACGTTATATATCGCCTCTTTGTGAAGCCATCAACATTCACACCTTGTGCCAATACAAATACAAGCCACGCTCTCAGGCACTCTGTCGCGGTATCGAATATCAAACCCAAGCTGGGTCAAACCAACAAATTTAATACGGGTAGTAGGTAGAAGTACAATGTATCGAATCAAGTGTCAGTTACTTCCCAGCAGATTTGTTCTCTCCCATTCTCTTATTATGACGTTTGTGGTATGGGGCAAGAAAACAGTAATCGATACCAGTGGGATGTTTGAAATCGAAACAGTCAAAATAAACGGTAGGGACACGTGATGGTTGTCGGGTGTTGATGGATTTAAGTGGTCGGTGATGTGAATTCCCATGTCGTGGTGGAACCTCTTAATTTGGTGACTTAATATCATGGGTGAAGTAGATATGTGAATGAATTAATGGATTAATTAATTCATAATGCATAATTAATATCGTAGGTGAAATAGATATGTGAATGAATTAATGGATTAATTAATTAATAATGCATAATTAACATCGTAGGTGAAATAGATATGTGAATGAATTAATGGATTAATTAATTAATAATGCATAATTAACATCGTAGGTGAAGTAGATATGTTAATGAATTAATGGATTAATTAATTAATTAATTAATAATGAATAATTAATATTGTTGGTGAATAGATATGTGAATGAATTAATGGATTAATTAATTAATTAATGGTGAATAATTAATATGGTTGGTGAAGTAGATATGTGAATGAATTAATGGATTAATTAATTAATAATGCATTATTAATATCGTAGGTGAAGTAGATATATGTGAATGAATGAATGAATTAATTAATTAATACTGCATTATTAAAGAAACCAATATGTGGATGGATTAGATAAACCAATTTTGATAAATAAATATTATCGAATTAATGAATAAATCAATAATAAAAATGGTATTAAATTGACGCATCTCGCAACGGTACTGTTAGATACGGTCGTCTAGGAAATCCATGAAGGAATACACAGGTAATCCATCAAACAAGATGGCGATTTGTGCGGCTATGTGGTCAAGTGGTATGACACTCGCTTTCGGATCGGAATGTCCTTGGTTTGAACCTCACGCTCAGCGCATAGGAGAGTCCTTGGAAAAGGCTCTTTACTCACATTCTGTCACTGTACTCATGTGTAAAATGAGTACCTGGCCGTTAACAGCGTTGTCTTTGTCCGAAAAATTGTAATATCGCCTAACA
>NC_088366.1:4762591-4770091 GCF_034508935.2 Berghia stephanieae | reverse complement strand
AGACACAAAGTCGCGGAAGGAAAAGATAACCACGCTCCTCGGACAGTTGTCCGAATGTAAACAATGACAGTTAGAGCTGAACTAATAAAAAATACATGGTATAGATAGTATGCGCTTGGCTAAGAAGCTCATAACATTGCCATCCGGAAATATAACGGACCAACACACAAAACTGTGTGTATCCATGAACGTTTATAGTCGGGTTAATACAGTTTAGTGAGCATAACTCATAAACGCGGATGGCAAAAACAATAACAAAGACCAGAGTGACGTTAACTTAGAACTATCTATAGATAGTATGCGCTTGGCCAAGGAGTTCACAACATTGCCATCCGGAAGTATAACGGACCAACACACAAACTCTGTGTAACCATGAACTTTTATAGTCTGGTTAATACAGTTTAGTGAGAAGTACTCATAAACGCGGATGGCAAAAACAATAACAAAGGCCTAAGTGACGTCATCTTCGAACTATCTATAGCCATCAACGGTGTGCGTTAAAGTAAAATACTCATGAGTTCTACACCTCTGGTCAATAATCGTACCACCATCAAAAACAAAACAAAACAAAACAAAAACAACCCCCAAAAATATGTTTAACGTTTAACGTTTATAGTCTGGTTGAGCGAATCTGGTGAGAACTAATCACAAAATTAGCGGTCTAAACATAATAACAGAGAGCAGAATGGTCAATTTCTTTCATTCTATTGTTTGTAAACAACCATCTGTATTAATTTGTCCGAGCTGGTCTGACCGTAACCATCGTTAACTTATAGCCTGACACTGACCAAAAAATGACGTCAAAATGCCAGTCTTTTGCCACAAAAGAAAACAAATTGTGAGTTTTATTCAATAGTTCAACCAATGGAATAACTTGTTTCCAAGAGCTCTACTAACGACAACTCACTAGGCGTTGCACAAACCTAAAAAATGACGTCAAACTGCCAGTCCTTGAGGGTTCTTGTGTCAGGCTATATTATTATGTTAACGATGGCTACGGCCTGAGGCTGTGTAATAATAATTTGTGACGTCAGATCATCAATTTAATTGAGCTTTATATAGCGCAATATCCACTAAATGTGCTCAAAGCACTTTACAAGGGGTCCCTGGTCAACAGCAACATTTAACATGTAGGACGGGACATGACGCCTGCTAGGCGATATTACAATTTTTCGGACAAAGACAACGCTGTTAACGACCAAGTACTCGTTTTACACCTGAGTACGGTGAGAGAATGCGAGTAAAGAGCCTTTTCCAAGGACTCAACTATGCGCTGAGCGAGGCTCGAACCCAGGACCTTCCGATCCGAAAGCGAGTGTCATACCACTAGACCACATAGCCACACATCAAGCGTAAATTTCACTAAAAATCAAATTCTTTAAATAGAAATATCGTTTAAATGTTTTCAAACATGTCGTCTATTCAAATATAACGAAATAGGAATAGACTGAGAGATAGAATAAATAATTTCATATACTCTTGCATTTTTGGAATTCGAACTTTGTTCTCAACGCTCACTCGCAAGCTCGTGTAACGCGCACTCGCAAGCTCGTGTATCGGTTTTAGAACACGTCCGGAATTCTTACAAAAAGCAAAAGTTCAAGAATCGCACATTACTCGTATAGATAGTATGCGCTTGGCAAAGAAGCTCAGAAACATTGCCATCCGGAAGTATAACGGACCAACACACGAAACTGTGTGTATCCACGAACGTTTATAGCCAGGTTAATACAGTTCAGTGAGCATTACTCATAGACGCGGATGGCAACAAAAAAAAAAAAACAAAAAAAAAAAAAAAAAAAACAATAACAAAGACATGAGTGACGTCATCTTCGATCTATCTTGTGGGAGAACCACATTAGTGAATCTGAAACGCATTGAGTGTGGTTATAAAAGAAAAAAAAACAACAAAACCAAAACAACTTTCAGACATTCTAATCGTCAGCGTCTTAATCTCTTGGTGGCCCAAATTCATTCATTAAGAATATTTAGATAAGCAATTAAGAAATCAATTTCAAAAATGAAAAAATATAGTAAAATACAACAACAAAAATATAATAATAATAATAATAATAATAATAATAATAATAATAATAATAATAATAATAATAAGTAATAATAATAATAATAATAAATAATAAAATAGAATAATAATAATAATAATATATAAAAATATAATAATAATAATAATAATAATAATAATAATAATATAATAATATAAACAAAAGAACAACAAACAAACGATACATTTTGGAGGGAAGAGGAATAAGTATTAGGGAAACGTGTACATATTTTCAGGTCTCATGGTTGTCATGGAAATATAATAATATACTCTCAAACCAACGTAAACTATGGTCCATGACAACATTCATAAATCAGGCCCCATGAATGCCATCGGTTATCAGACCTGAAATTATGTGCACGTAGAATTAGATGTTGTCGTTTTTTTATTTTTTATTTTGTTTTGTTTATATATATATATATATATATATATATATATATATATATATAATATATATATATATATATGTTTAATGTATTATTATTATTATTATTATTATTATTATTATTATATTATTATTATTATTATTATTTATTATTATTATTTTAACATTTTTGTTTGTTTTGTTTTTTTCTGTGACTGCATTCACCGCTGTGCTGAATTCTTCCATTCAATATTGGATCTTTTCCCCTCATAGCTTAGATAGGCTAGATTCTTTATTAGGAATAAATAGTGAAAAAGAGGTGCATAAATTTATTTATTATTTTTAAAAAAAAAGAAAGAAAGAAAGAAAGACGGTGAAAAGAAAAATAGAAGGAAGAAAGGAAGAAAGGGAGAAAGAAAGAAAGGAATAAAGAAAGAAAGGAATAAAGAAAGGAAGAAAGAAAGGAAGAAAGCAAGAAAGAAAGAAAGGAATAAAGAAAGGAATAAAGAAAGGAAGAAAGAAAGGAAGAAAGAAAGAAAGAAAGGAATAAAGAAAGGAAGAAAGAAAGGAAGAAAGAAAGAAAGAAAGAAAGAAAGAAAGGAAGAAAGACATAAAGAAAGAGAGATATTAGGACAGAGAGAAAGGACTTAAACCATGATAGACGTCTGTATCTTGTATCCATCTCGCTATAAAAATGGTAAAACTCGAAGCGATTCGTGGTTGAATTCACAATCAAAACGCATTTTTCTGACACTGTAGTTATCATTTCAGACACTCTCTCTCTCTCTCTCTCTCTCTCTCTCTCTCTCTCTCTCTCTCTCTCTCTCTCTAGTTGTAACGATATTTTTATTCTTCTCGCCAATTCATTCTCTCGTCTCTGATTGGCCGAGAGTCGTCGCTCGGGACGAAAACCTCGAGTCAGGCCGAGAACGATCCGAGACGCGTCGAGGGAAAACAAGAAAACAAACGCGGGGACGCAAGTGGGCGGGGCTTATCGGTAGGCGTGTTTGTTTTCTTGAGTGGCGTGCCGACTAGCACAAACAACACACTCGACGTGCGGTTCGTTTATGATAAACACGGGCGTGTTGACGAATGGAGGGCGAGATGTTGTTTCAATACCTGTCCGAGTTCGTGCAATGGGAGGGTTTTAGGCGTGTGTGTACGTGTGTATGCGTAGATTTGTATGTGCGTGTGTGTAATGTGTCTGTGTGTGTGTGTGTGTGAAGAAGGAAAAAAGGAGGAGGAGTGGAAGAAGAAGACGAAGAATACGAACTAGAAGAAGAAGAAGCATCGAAGTAGCTAGTCGTAGGGGGACGCGAGAGGATAACATAACATAATAGCTATCTGTCTCTTGTCTCGCAAGGAATATACCAGCAGTGAGCTATAGAACCAGACGAAGACGAAGAAGAAGAAGAAGGAGGAGGCGGTGGAGAAGGAGGAGGAGGAGGAAGAAGAAGATAAGAGAGAGACGGAGATAGAAAATAGAAAATTGAAAGAGATTGCGTTGAGCGTTGTGTTGTGTATGGGACGATGCCGTGCCGTAGTGCTGTAGTCTTCGCGCCTCGCTGCGATAACAACCAGACGTCAAGTTCGTCCTTAGAGATTTAGGGATAGTTTGAAAGATTTGCTTTGCTTCATCTAGATTGCTGCTACTGCTACTATTACTTTTACTACTAATACTACTACTACTGCTACTACTAGCACAGCTAGCGACTAAGTACTATTACTACTACTACTACTTTTACTATTACGCGTTGTGTTATGATAAGTTGGAAGGATAAATAGACTTGAAAACTTGACGAAGAAGTTAGAAGAAGAGTGAAAAGAAATAGAGAGATAGAGAGATAGTTGTAGTTGTGAAAGTGGAAGAAGGAACGAACATCGCGGACTAAATTATTCGGAATTATACAATTTCATTTTTATAAAAGTGAACGTTGGACTTAGGATTGTGAACAATTTGTGAACGTGGATGCATCGCACTGGGGATAGCTTGGAGAGATTATTATAGAAATCTTATACTGAGTTGAACTAACGGTATGTTATATGTTATATTATATCATTATTATAATACATTCGTGTTTAATAGAATTTACGAGAATTTATATCATTTAGTCAAGTTTGATAAATAATTTATTCCTATTCCAAGTTGTTGAGGATGATTTATTGTGGATAACACGATCATTTTGTATAAATTTGGTATTATTGGAATTTTGGTGAATTTTTTTTTTTTTTTTTTTTTTTAAGTTTTATTTTTAGTTGAAGTCAATTTGGTTTTGGCCGGTTTTTGAATTCAAGAATTTGTAAGTTTGTTTTTCTTTCTTTGATAATAATAATGATAATAATAATAATAATAATAATAATGATCATGATAATGATAATGATAATAATAATAATAATAATAATAATAATAATAATAATAATAATAATAATAATAATAATGATAAAAATGATAATAATAATTTGGTTTTACGAATAATAATAATAAATAATAATAATAATAATAATAAAAAATAAATAATAATAATAATAATAATAAATAATAATAATAATAATAATAAATAGCGCATAATATTTTTTGTGAGAGATAAAAAAATACGTGCATGTTTTATAGAGAGGATAAATAAATCACCGCCAAGTCTTACAGCCAATCGAAACGGTTTTGTTATTTTAGTAAAAATAGAATATTTAAACTTTATCAGTTGTTTGTTTGTTTGTTTGTTTTTTAAATATTTTGTTTGTTTGTTTTGTTTGGGTTTTTTTAAAATATAATTTTTGAATTCAGTTTAGCATAATACGAGTGGTTTAGGAATTTATTTTAATTATTTAAAATAAAAAAAAAATTTAAAAAAAATAAAAAAATAAAACAAACCAAAAACAAAACAAAACAAAAAAAACAACAGCAACAAACCGTTTATTTATTTGTTTGTTTGTTTGTTTGTACGTCACATAACATGCGATGACATAATATCATAATAACGACTGCCTGGGGCAAAGGCCTGTATCAAAAACTCTATTTGACAATGTTACCGGTTTTTAGACAATATTTTGTATTTCCCTAATTTTCAATCTTATATATATATATATATATATATATATATATATATATTATTATATATATATATATATATAATTATATATATAATAATAATAATATAATAATAATAATAATAATAATAATAATAATAATAATAATAGATCTTTATTGTCCATAAATATGGCAATTTGTCATTTAGTTACAATTGTTATAACGTTATATGATAAATGTAACATAGCACAGATATTTCACTCCTACTTATTTTCTCTCTCTCTCTCATTCTCTCTCTCTCTCTCTCTCTCTCTCTCTCTCTCCTCTCTCTCTTTCTATCTCTCTCTCTCTCTCTTCCTATATTATATATATATATAATATATAAATATATATATTAATATATAATAATATATATATAATACATATATATATAATATATTTATATATTATAATTATATATATATTTCTTATTATATATATAACGCGTATATATAATGATTTATCTCTAATATAAAATAATTGTCATTAGAATAGGCCATATAAATGATGGATGAATATCATGTTTGAATCCATGCTATAATTGATTCATCCAATTCTTGTTCTCCGTGTGTGTGTGTGTGTGTGTGTGTGTGTGTGTTCATGGATAAGATGGATTATAATGGATATCACCATATCCTATTTATTGGTAACGACTGATCCAGTTAAACTATTCAATGATTACAAGTCAACTTATGTCTTCATCGCCATCTTTATTATTATTATTATTATTATTATTGTTATTATTATTATTATTATTATTATTATTATTATTATTATTATTATTATTATTATTATATTGTTATTATTATTATCGTTATTATCATTTTTATTATTATTTATTTATTATTATTATTATTATTATTATTATTATTATTGTTATTATTATTATTATCATTATTATTATTATTATTATCATATTATCATTATTATATTATTATTATTATTTATTATTATTATTATTATTATTATTATTATATTATTTATTATTGTTATTATTATTATTATCATTATTATTATTATTATTATTATTGTTATTATTATTATTATTATCATTATTATTATTATTATTATTATTATTATTATTATTATTTTATTATTATTATTATTATTATTATTATTATTATTATTCCTACTACGACCACTACTACTACTACTACTATTACTTCCACTACTACTTGATATAGCGCCGGTATCCACAAACAGTGCTCAGAGGCGCTTTAAATTCTATCATCACATTTATACACACACACACACACACACACACACACACATATATATATATATATTATATATATTAAATATTATATATATATATATATATATACTATTCCTATACTATCAATATTATTTTCGTATCGTATCATATTGTCGTTTATGACCCAGTAAATAGAATTTTTAAAACCCTTTAAATGCTCCGTGTAAACCCCATGCATAGATAACATAACACATTTTGTTTTCTCCATAGTTATGTAAACAACATTCAATGATAAGCTGACAATATTTGGCACGCAATCATGATTTCCTAATTATCACATAATATCCAGACCTGCCAAATTCTACGAAAACTTCCCAAAATTACGAAATTATAACTCCAATATCAGAACTTTATAAATATATGAGTATCTTAAAGCCATTCACTCACTCAACCCTAATACCGACTATATCCGTAGTTTACAGTGTTGAAATTATTCATATTATAAAGCGCAGCTCTGGTTATTGAGCTGTTCCTTTTATATATATACATCCTATTTCCATTGTATTTTTATCTTGTTGTGTAAATTATAACACGTCTGTACAAAAAAATTCCTTTTTGCGATGCAATAAAGTATTATTATTATATTATTATTATTATTATTATTATTATTATTAATATTATTATTATTTATTATTATTATAATTATTATTTATTATCATCATTTATTATTATTATCATTATTATTATTATATCATTATTATTAATTATTATCATTATTATTATTATATTATTATTATTATTATTATTATTATTAT
>NC_088366.1:4751267-4762491 GCF_034508935.2 Berghia stephanieae | reverse complement strand
TCATTCACATATCTATTCACCAACAATATTAATTATTCATTATTAATTAATTAATTAATTAATCCATTAATTCATTAACATATCTACTTCACCTACGATGTTAATTATGCATTATTAATTAATTAATCCATTAATTCATTCACATATCTATTTCACCTACGATGTTAATTATGCATTATTAATTAATTAATCCATTAATTCATTCACATATCTATTTCACCTACGATGTTAATTATGCATTATGAATTAATTAATCCATTAATTCATTCACATATCTACTTCACCCATGATATTAAGTCACCAAATTAAGAGGTTCCACCACGACATGGGAATTCACATCACCGACCACTTAAATCCATCAACACCCGACAACCATCACGTGTCCCTACCGTTTATTTTGACTGTTTCGATTCAAACATCCCACTGGTATCGATTACTGTTTTCTTGCCCCATACCACAAACGTCATAATAAGAGAATGGGAGAGAACAAATCTGCTGGGAAGTAACTGACACTTGATTCGATACATTGTACTTCTACCTACTACCCGTATTAAATTTGTTGGTTTGACCCAGCTTGGGTTTGATATTCGATACCGCGACAGAGTGCCTGAGAGCGTGGCTTGTATTTGTATTGGCACAAGGTGTGAATGTTGATGGCTTCACAAAGAGGCGATATATAACGTAATCGACTACGACATTATACAATGATAGCACGATAAATAACTCCAACAATTATCAGCTACCGTCCTGTTTTTACATCAAATAAACAGAATAGTGTTTTACCTTTAGTAGTATGAGCTTGACTTACCCTCTTAAAAAGTGTTTAAGATAGATCAGTTGATAGAGCACTCACTCAACAAGCAAACGGATCGATATTGATTTCATGAGTTGTTAAGATTTATTCTAAACCCTTTGCCCTACCAGTAGTGATTAGGGAGAAAGCTGGAACGGGGTCTATACCCATCTAGCGGATAGAAGCGTCCTATCCAAAGGGTAAAGATCAATTCTTATATTCCGCTCCCCGTCACAGAAACCAGGAAAGATGTCCGAAAAGGGAATATAGAAATATAATAATGAGAAATACAAACTTGAGATGTTTCACAGTACAAGAAATGAGATTTATTCCCCACCATATCAAATAAAAACTGGAACCCACAAGGAGGAAAACTAACGGCGTCGTCCAAAACAGACTTGGAGGAGAAGCCTTCACCAAGATCTGTGCGTCTCCAATCTGACCTGGATGAGGCAAAGATCTGCGCCAAGGACAGAAGCATATGGAAGAGTGCTTTTGAGGCCCCATGCTTAGATGAGCCAAGTAAGCAAATCATATCAAATAGAATCTAACTTCAAGTTTGATGCTTGGGGCTATAAATAGAATTTCCAACACCTTGTCCATCCAAAAACATGATACCGGTTTAAGATAGTGGAGCACAAATTATGGTTTCTCTAGCTTTGTGCCCCTTAACTCTCTCCTTACCAGCCATTTTCAGGATTTTCCCCAAGTCTTCACACCCAACTAAGACAAAAATATATATTTTTTACCACTCAAACACAATAGCAGTAAAATTCTTTAGTAAAACATGCTCTTAAACACAATGTTCATTTTCTTTAAATTTTATAATGTACAAGAGAAATTTGAATAAGAAAAATGTTGGTTGTATCGTAACGAATGTGGCGATTTTCCTATAGTTGGTAAGGAGAGGGTTAAGGACTACCTCCATACTAAACTGTTTACTGACTTATCCGAACCATCTCTAACCATTCGATCTTGTGTATACTTAACTGTTTATGTGAAGTGCTATTTGCTGTTGGCTGTTTGGTCTTTGTTGATCGGAGTTTGATATCAGACAGATGACGAATCCTTTATTCTTCTTCTTCTTCTGTCAACTTCATAAATTTTTGTGGACAACTACCTATTAACTGTATTATTGTGGTGTTTTAGTAAGGAGTTTGGCTTGATTTTGAATCTAATAAAAGGTTTCCGGGTTCAAATCCTAATAGGGCTTAAGTCGCAAATTCCTTTAGCTATGCCTGTTTTTGTAATGCACTGACCATTTTTTGCTGTCCTCTTACCCGTCCATCCCGGCCAACCGATGACCATTGGCCAGGGTAACTGATGAGCATTGACATCAGATTCAAGAACATCAGACAAGTCTCGTCGCTGTTCATTTGCTGCACTCTAAAAATGCAAACAATCGTGGTTCAGCAGTACGGTCTATGATTCGTACCCGAAAGGTACCGAGTTATATCACCCGACGCTTCGCTGTGTGGCCTTGCGCAAGTCACCTCGCTCTAGCTCACTTTGCGGCGCTGCACTGAGGCTGAAGCCTGGGTGATTCCAGTCTTCCCTTGGAATAGACCTTAAAGACAAATTTCCCCATGGGGATGAATAAAGGGAATTATAATTATACATTATTTTTGTTGTTTTTTTTTTTTTAAAGGAAAATAATAGGACACCAGGTACCACTGACTATTATTATATTATTTTAATAATTCAAGGAAGAATCTCAATATATTTTAGGAGAACAGCTGGAAGCATGAAAAAGTGGGGGCTGGCTGAGACTAGCTTGTGTACATATGGATGCCCAGAGCAGACGATGGAGCACATCCTTAGAGAATGCCAGGATGGGCCCAGCTGCACTGACCATGACCTAAGAGTCTGCTCCCCTGATACTGTGGAGTTGGTTCGGTGTTGGAGCGACAAGCTATGATGATGAATAGATTTTGAGATTGCTCAAGGGGATCCAAGTTGCACTCTATTCTGTACATCCTATAGGGAATGAGATTAGCGGAAGAGTAGCGTCCCTTGTTTGGACGTCACCGGCAGAGAAGTTATTAGAGAGAGAACGTCGATATGGTTTTGCGCATGCGACTCGTCCTCGCTTCCGGTGAAAGCGGCATGAGACACTTCATCGAAAGCGAGGACGAGAGAGACGCATGCGCAAAACCATGTTGACGTTCTCTCTGTAAGGTGACGTCCAATCAAGGGACGCTACTACTCTTCCGCTAATCTCATTCCCTACTATTATTATTTTTATCTCCAGGGATGTTTTCCTTCAAGTTGTTCGGCGCATCTCTCTTCTGCATCTCCTCTTGTGTCCACGCAGAATTAGCTTTTACCTCTCATCGGGCACAGTTCAGTAGCTGATCATTGAATATCCTTTCATGATTTGGACTGTCCGAAAAGTCATGTTCAGTAAACAATGGCAGTAATGAGTGGCCATGTCGTGGTCTAGTGGCATAAACGTTTATAATATGATCGCGGAAATTGTGTGATAACTAGTTACCCTTAATTTGGTAGTATGAAAATTCATTCACTTTATTGTTTATAAACAACCATGTTTGTCCGAGCACGTGTGAAGAAGTGTCACAAATTCCGTGTTTTGATTGGTAAAAAATCAACTGGTTAATGGGGTGATCTATAGATAGTATGCACTTGGCTAAAAAGCTCATAACATTGCCATCCGGAAGTATAATGGACCAACACACAAAACTGTGTGTAACCATGATCGTTTATAGTCCGGTTAATACAGTTTAGTGAGAATTACTCATAAACGCAGATGGCAAAAAACAATAACAAAGACCTGAGTGACGTCATCTTCGAACTATCTATATTACCTTTCCATGGGTTCGAGGTCATTGGTCACATTGCAAAATGTGTTCAAAGTGAGCCACATAGTGAAAAATGTTCTCAGTTTTTGAAACATCCAACACTACGATTGGTCATTTGGTTCAGCTTGACACATGAGTATGTTTACAACTTTCTTAAGCACAGCAAAGTGTTTACATTTATTGAGAAATGTCCAATCGTTGTACATCAACAAATCATGTGATCGATGACAAGGTTGGACGACAACATGAATATAGATCGCCCCCATTATGTAAGTGGTTGAGTAGTTCTAGTTGAGAGGGGTTGCGTTTTGGTTGCGTGGGATGGGATGGGAATTTTTTGTGGGTTGTTGGGGTGCGTTGGGTGGGATGGGACGGGATGAGAGGTTTTGGGGGTCGTTGGGTGATGGGGTGAGTTAGAACGTGGCCTTCGTAAAGTTGTGGCCTGATACTGACCAAAAAATGACGTCAAAATGCCAGTCTTTTGCCACAAAAGAAAACAAATCGTGAGTTGTATTCAATAGTTCAACCAATGAAATAACTTGTTTTCATGAGCTCTACTAACGACAACTCACTAGGCGGTGCAAAAACCAAATAATGACGTCAAACTGCCAGTCCTTTTGGTTTTCAGCATCAGGCTATAACATAACGATGGCTACGGTTGAATGGGGTGGAATGGGATGGGAGTTTTTGGGGGTCGATGGGTGATGGGGTTAGTTGAGTTAGTTTAGAAGTTATATCTCTGTATGATTGTTGATATAGATGGATAGAGAGTGTGTGATGACGAGTGATGACGTTAATAGAATGTAACCCGAGCCGTTCATTTCCATCAACAAGCACTTAATACCTCATTCCAGGTGATACAACACACCTGTTCTATCGGCCACCCTCATCGTCACGCCCGCATGGGTGGTGCTAGTGGCGGTGGTGGTGGCGCTGGTGGCGGTAGTGGTAGTGGCTGGCGAGGAGGGAAGGGGGTGACGTTGGTGTGGGGGTCTTTACATCAAATATAATAAATCTAAACATAACATACATAATAAACAAGAAACTTCCGCGGAGAAGCCATACTCTATTTCAGGATTGCCAGATAGCCGCGTGCATGGCCAAATTGGCAAAATTTGGCCACAAGGAGAATCCTTGAATCATGCTTCTATTATAACATTTTATTTTCAATTTTAAAAAAAATCGTTTTAAAGATGATTTTAAAGTAATTACAACGCCTTTTCCTTGTCTATCTGGTCGATTTTCTGAAAACCAAATCCGATGAGTTTTTCAAGGGGTTTAAACTGTATTTAGTCTTTGGCCACTTGAGGTTCTTTTTGGCCACTTTTGGAGCCGAAATTGGCCACGAGGAACTCTGGCCATCTGGCATCCCCGTGCCCAATGTGACTTCATCGTAATATTACTTAATTTATCTACCGATAAAGGGTCCCGATAGCTCAGTTGGTAGAGCACTCGCTTCACGCTTCACACAGGAAGTGACCGAGATTGATCCCTTGTGATGTCGAGATATTTTTCTGACCCCCCCCCCCCGCCCTGTTCACCCAGTAGTGTTTGAGTAGCTGGGTCTATTAAATCTGGCGGAAAGTACTTTGCGATAGACTAGCGTCCTATCCAAGGGTAGCAAGCAATTGCTATTGTTGGTTTCACGCTATAGAAACCTGGATAAACTCCAGCCCAACTCCGTAAGCTTAATGGCTCTGAAGGACAACTACGATATTAACTCCTGAAGAAAAAGAGTAACAAAATTTTTCTCTATTTCAAGTACGTAGGTCTGGCTTAACCAAACAAAAAAAAAAAAAAAAACCCACACACATGTGTGTTCTTGACTATCTGCAAACTGCAAACAAGACCCAGGAGATCGAATGACAGTGGGTAAACACCCCAGGTGAAGAAAGAGACCTTTCGTAAACGTGAATGAGTCCGCGTTGTACTTTTGTGTTTCCTTGTTTAATCTTAGACTACAAACAGGCTTTGCCAGATGGGAAGAGTTCCTCATGGCCAATTTCGACTTCAAAAAGTGGCCGAATGGAAACTCACGTGGCTAAAAAATCTATACACTTTGACAACCTTGAAATACATAGGTTTTGGCTGACATGTACACATATATGCAGGCCTGATACCCGAACACCAAATGGGCCCAGTTTAACTCACTCAATCCTATAGAATTTTGCTACTTTTCGAAATAGGAAAAAAAATGTATAGAAAATGAGCATGAGCATAGGAATAGGTCTAATTTTATTCAACTACCATTAACAAGTAAAAATTAAAAACATTAGCTTTGATACTACGCCTAAAAATTTTGTCAGAAAAATGTAATACATTGGCATGGGGTAAAAGTAACCCGGGTAAACTACGGATATAGTCGGTGTTAGGGTTGAGTGAGTTAACATTGTTGTAATGGACAATATTTTACGCCATTTTTAAAGAGTTCCATTACAACAATGAGCCCGTAATTAACGGGGTTATCAGACCTGCAAGTAAGTGTACGTTTTTGGTGATGCCTAGATTAGGAAAAAACATTATTTTAAAACTATTAAAATATAAATTAAAAAAAAAAAGTAAAAAAAAATGAAAATTGAAAATAGAAGGAACAAAGATAACGCCACTTATCTCTTTGTCGTTATTTTTAGATAGCCTGTTAGTGAATAGTTCTCATTAAATTACATCAACCAGAAAATAAACGTCACGGGTTGCACACAGCCTTGTTTTGGATGTTTAATTCGGCTGGCGGATGTTGTGAGTATTTTACCTAAACACAAAGAATTGATAAACTCACGATTCTCGTGATGGGTCAATTTTGGGTCATTTTGGCCACACACGAGTCCATCTGGCAGCCTTGAATACACAGTCTAACTGTCTAGGGGGTCCGTCCGTCGTTCGTGCCTTCGTGATTTGCGATGTCCCTTTTTGATCTGATTTTCTAGGGATAGAAATGTCACGCCCTGTGGACGGGACTGACAGTGGATGGAGTCTTGGTGAGATGGGAGATGGGAGATGGCTTTCACTGCTTTGTCATACATGTAGGAATACGGTGTTAAAATACACATTTTGTTTAATCCATCGCTCTAAGCTCTGTTCGTATTATGTGTATGTGTGTGTGTGTGTGTGTGTGTGTGTGTGTTTATGTGTGTGCGTGTCCGTTTGAGAGAAAAAAAAGACAAAGATATATAGAGAGAAAGAAAGAAAGAGAGAGAGAGAGAGAGAGAGAGAGAGAGAGAGAGAGGAGAGAGAGAGGGAGAGAGACAGATCGAGAGGAAGAGAGAGAGAGATAGACAAAGAGAGAGATAAACAGATAGACTGAGAGGCAGAGAGACACATGCACACACACGCGCGCGCGCACACACACACACACACACACAGAGTTGATCAAATCTAGCTAAAAAATTATTTGGATCCATTTTGGTAATTATTTGGTCAAATCTAGTTTAGGAATTATTTGGCTACATTTTGATTGTTGGTCAAATCTAACATAAATCATGTGGCTACATTTTCACAGTTGTCAATTCCAGCTTATATTTATTTGGCTACATTTTGATAGTTGGTCAAACCGAGTTTATACATTATTTGGTTATAAAAATCAATTTGGCTACTTTACTGTAGATGGTCAATGACGTATTAGCGAGATATTTATTGAATTAGACGGTGGTGGCTTTGTTGTTCTTGTGGTGGTCAGTGAGTGGTCAAGAGAGGGAGTCTGGGCAATCGTAGGCGGTATGAGGTCATTTTCTAACAACAAGGAAGTCACTTACTTGAGAGAGAGAGAGAGAGAGAGAGAGAGAGAGAGAGAGAGACAGATAGAGAGAAAGAGAGAGAGACACACACACACACACACAGAGAGAGAGAGAGAGAGAGAGAGAGAGAGAGAGAGAGAGAGAGAGAGAGAGAGAAAAACAGATTGGGTACAGAGATATGAAGAGAGGAATATGTCCATAAAAAGACACATCAACACATGAAGAATACTTAATTATTAAAAAAAAAATAATAAAACATGAGCTTTTCTACAGCGCAATAACCATTAAACGTGCTCAAAGCGCTTTACAAAAGGTCATCGACCAACAGCAACACGTAACATAATATGTAGAACGAGACATGACGCCTTTTAGACGATATTACATTTATTTTTTAGATAGAGACAACGTTGTTGACGACCAGGTACTCATTTTGCACCTGAGTACGGGGGGAAAAAAAAAAGACCTTTTCCAAGGACTCAATAACCATGCGCCGAGCGAGGCTCGAACCCAGGACATTCCGGTCCGAAATCAAGTATCATAGCACTAGACCACATAGCCAAACATTATTAATAGTTGGAAGAACCAAAGACCCCCCCCCCCCACCTCTCACCCCCCCCCCCCCCCCCAAGACCTTCAACGACAAGTTTTCCACATTAGAATCGCTGCACTAACTATGTAAACAAATCCTATCCACTTTTCCCCCTACAATCAAGAAAAGAGAGTTACCTTCTCTTGCGGGCTCGTCATTCCATTGGGGTCACCGCCAGAGGGCGGTCTGGCTATGTATCAACATGGCACAAAGTTCAAACCTGGTTCCAGAGTATTCCTCGCTAATTGGGGACCAGGACTTGAGGAGCAGAGATGCCAGATACATTTTTGGAAAAAAAATATGCCAAACTTCTCTATGAATTACTTTTTTCTGTTGAAAAAACCTCCCAAAAAACCCCCATGAAAGTGGAAATAAATCTTTTATCTGGCCGGGAGATATCTTGATGTGATCAAAATTCACGTCGTTTTTCCATTTTTCAGGTGAAAACTTGTATATTTGGTGAAATTAGTTTTCACTTGTGTATCAAATAGGCGAAATCAAGTAATTTGATATTTAAAAAAAAAAAAAAATTATATACCAAAATTGCAAAGCCATTTTACCCTGTAAAAAAGCACACCCCCCCCCCCCCCCCCCCCCACTTTCCACCTCCAAAAAAAAATAAAACAATAACAAAAACAAAAACACAAATAAAGAAAGAAAGAAAGAAGAACAGAGAAAAAATATATTAAAAAACACAAATCCCCAAATTTTTTATTTTATTTGGCATTAAAAACGCCAAATTATTAACCCTGCTGAAGAGCAGATTGGACTCAAAAGAGTTCCAGATTGAAGAATGCCCCAGTGTTGATTTATCCCCGTGTCAACCGAGTTCTTTTGGCTTTTGACATGGAAGGTTTTGAGTCGAAACGTTTGGTTTCGGCAGTGACAGTAGTAGGGGGAGTGGCGGCGGCAGTTGTAGCTACATGTTTCCCCCTGTCGTGTCAAGAGCGTGTCAGATTAGAATATACCAACAAGACTTGAAAGATGTTGTGTGTAGTCAATATGTCTAACAAATGTGTAGAGGTTTTTTTTTCTTCTTTTCTATGTTCCTGTGTGAAGGATTTAGTATTCTACTAAATGTGAGAGAATTAAAAAAAAAAACCAAAAAAAAAAAAAAAAAAAAAAAAACCCAAAAAAAAGAAAATAAACTAAACAAAAAAAAAAAAAAAAAAAAAAAACAAACAAAAAAAAAAAAAACAACAAAAAAAAAAACATACAAACAAATAACAAATCAAAAATAGAATAAAACAACAACAACATAACAAATTAAAACATAGAATAAAACAACAACAACAAACAAATTAAAACATAAAAAATAATAAAACAACAAAACACATCAAAACATAGAATAAAACAACAACAACATAACAAATCAAAACATAGAATAAAACAACAACAACAACAACAAAAATGATCAACAACAAACAAATCAAAAAAAAAAAAAACCAACAAAAAATCAAAAATAAATAAATAAAAATTAAACACAGAACTAGAAAGAAAGAAATAACAATGGAAGAACCGAAAAATTGGATAAAATTCCAAAGGGAATTTTGTCTTTAAACTATGGGAGCCTGGAATAACCAAGACGTTTGCCGGCGACGAGCAGCTTCGAGAGTACCTGCTGCTGAAGGCCGTATGGCGTTAGGGAGAGTTGAGGCAGCATCCACAACCATTCATCATCAAACAAGGAATTCGTTAAAATGAAGGAGAATGAAGGCAAAACAATTGAATTGAATTAAACATTTCAACGAGTTATGGAACTATTAGCCACTCTCTCTCCTCTCTCTCTCCCCCTCTCTCTCCCCATCTCTCTCCATCTCTCTCTCTCTCTATCTATCTATCTATCTATCTATCTATCTATCTATCTATCTATCTATCTATCTATCTATCTATCTATCAATCTATCTATCCATCTATCTATCTCTCTATATCTCTCTCTCTGTGTCTCTCTCTCTTTTCTACCCAACTCTTTCTACTTGTGTGATTACGTCATCACTTTTCGCGCAGATCATTAAGCACGATTGATGACTCACGATCGTGCATCTATTGTTTTTTTATTACACCCCCTTTAGTAATGATGAAAGGTGTTGCTAGGTTCCTTTGATTAATTACTTACTCTTTGGTGTTTCATAAACACATAAGGTCGACAGTAGGGAGCGCCAGTGACTTCTGTCTTCTGCCAGCTTCCGGACCCCACACCAGGTCCAACCCAAATATGTCTCATCTCTCTCTTTCCAACGATCTTCTCCAAGTTTCCAGTGGTCTTTCCCAGTGACTTCTGTCTTCTGCCAGCTTCAGGACCTCACCCCCGGTCCAACCGAAGGATGTCATCTCTCTTTCCACCGATCCTCTCCAAGTCTCCAGTGGTTTTCCCCTATTGCCAGTGACTTCTGTCGTCTGCCAGCTTCTGGACCTCACCCCAGGTCCAACCGAAGGGTGTCATATCTCTTTCCACAGATTTTCTCCATGTTTTTAATGGCAATATTTGCTGACTGTTATTCTTAAATAGGAGGTGTAATAAAATAATTGTAAAATTTGTATTTGTTTTCGGCACTCGTTCTTGATAATAGAACTCCAAAAGTTGTTCTGTAGTCAAGAACCCGATGCCGAAAACCATTCGATACAAGTTTAATAAATATTGTATATTAATAAATGCTTACGTCACGAAGTAATCGATAGACAAAAACAGATAGAGGTGTTATCATTTTGTAGAGGCATGGAGATCACTGTTGCTGCGACTTCTATCGTAGCCATCGAAAAAATATGGCCTGACACTGACCAAAAAATGACGTCAAAATGCCAGTCTTTGGCCACAAAAGAAAACAAATCGTGAGTTGTATTCAATAGTTCAACCAATGAAATGACTTGTTTCCTTGAGCTCTACTAACGACAACTCACTAGGCGGTGCAAAAACCAAATAATGACGTCAAACTGCCAGTCCTTTTGGATTTCAGTGTCAGGCTATAACATAACGATGGCTACGCTTCTAATTCTATCTCCCTATATTTTCCCTTTCCAGGTTGCTTTCTGTCTATGTCTTGGAGCGAGATTACTAACTTGGTTTTATCCACGCGCTGGCCGGAGTCCTTGGTCGGGATGAACAGAGTAATATGTTTAGTTATAGTTTTTGGGGATGATACTTTTCCCTTGTAAATTATCTCACTGGTATGTACTGTTAAATTATTTTTTTTTTTTTAGATATAATAATTTGAAAACATTATTTAAGTGTATTCTTTTTAGTTGGACCCTATGCTTGTATCTGAATGAGATTTTTAGATGATTACAAACATTG
>NC_088366.1:4741267-4746267 GCF_034508935.2 Berghia stephanieae | reverse complement strand
TTGGTCAGTGTTAGGCCATAACTTTACGAAGGCCACGGTCTGTGTGGTCTTCTGAGTGGACACTCGCCTCTGGACCGAAGGGCCAGGGTTCGAGGCCTTCTTGGAGCGGCGCATAGTCGAGTCCTTGGTAAAGGCTCTTTGCTCACATTCCCTCACCGTACACAGGTGTAAAATGAGTACATGACCGTTAACAGCGTTGTCTCGGTCGGTGAACATTTTGCTTTTAAATATCACCTTACAGGCGTCATGTCTCGTCTTACGTGTTAAGTGTTGCTGTTGGCTAAGGAACTCCCGCTCTGTAAAGCCCCTTGAGCACCTTTCGTGGATATTACGATAAACGAAAGCTTAAGTTTTCAAGATTTTGATACATTTACCCTATTATCATGGTCAAACGAAATTTCAATTTTTGTTTTATTTTTGTTTTGTTTTTGTTTGTTTGTTTGCTTTGTTTTTTGTTGCTGTTTTTTTTTTTTTTCAACAAAACTGGGAGTTATGTAGATAACATTGTTTGGTATGAGGGATAGTAGGAGGGAGGTGGGGGGGGGGTGACATCGGGCTTTGAATATTCCAATTAATCCTGCAGGCAAACCATTGACACCGGCAGGTGATAAACCTCCGATGTGGCACGAACCTGGGGTCACCGTGTAATTTAATTTGCATGGGCTCATCATCACGGTCCATACATACATTATAATACGTAGAGACCAGTTACTATGATAACGATGATGACGTGAACGGGTTGTCAATACACACATACACACATACATACATACATACACATACACATACATACATAAACGCACATACATAAATACATACACACACACACATACACACATACACGCACATAGACACACAGACACACATACACACATACATACACACATACACACATAAATACATACATACACACACGTACATACACACACATACACACATACACACATAGATACATACACACACATACATACATACACACACACACACACATACACACAGACACACACATACACACACAGGCACACATACACACACAGACACACATACACACACAAACAGGCACACACACAGACACACATACACCAAAAAACTAATATATAACAGCTTTAAAAAAAGAACAAAATACAATCATGGAACGTTTCGCGCTCGAAACCCTTCATCAGCAACAACGATATAAAAAACATAACATAAATTATACATTTCTATATTAACAAAAGACCAAAAAAACAAACAAAACAAAACGAAACAAACAACAACAAACAAAAAACAAAAAACAAAAAAAAAAAAAACCAAAAAAAACCCAACAAAAACAACAACAACGAACAAATAAAACACCTAAAGAACCCGAAAAATACACACAACCCCCCCCCCCCTCCCCAACACACACACACACACACACACACACACACACACACGCTCTTGAAGAAAAAAAAACAACAACAATAAAACAAAAACAAAAACACAAGCAGCAATCCAAATTGAATCTCACTGGCT
Source organism: Berghia stephanieae (assembly GCF_034508935.2). Lineage (NCBI taxonomy): Eukaryota > Metazoa > Mollusca > Gastropoda > Nudibranchia > Aeolidiidae > Berghia > Berghia stephanieae. The sequence goes on along the minus strand of NC_088366.1, from coordinate 4,744,773 downwards.
GTCTGTCTACATGACACCGATGTGACACGAACCCGGGGTCGCTTCTCATTTGCATGTATTGCCTTATCAACAACCCAGCTGCTGGGATGGGAATAATTACAGACCTATCTCTACTACCTAACTAACTGCTCTGTGCTGTAGTACTCTGATAAAAACCCATATTTATAAATTTGGCCAGATAACGCGTCCTTCAAATATCGATCGATTTAAATGACCCTCATCTTGGCAAAAAACTCTCAAACCTAGGACTTCGCGAAGATTCGCGAAGTCCTAGGTTTGAGAGTTTTTTGCCAAGATGAGGGTCATTTAAATCGATCGATATTTGAAGGACGCGTTTTCTGGCCAAATTTTTAAATATGGGTTTTCCATAGTACGACAGTGTGGTGGTGACTCGGAGAGTGTCACCAACACTAGTCTAGTCACATGGAATTCAGTCGCACAAAATCGGTCCAAAATTGGATTCAATAGTCTGATGTCACGCCGCCCGGCAACGGCGGCCATCTTGGTTCTAAACAAAGAAAATCATTACTTTTTGTTCTTCATGCTGGCTAGAACTTTTCATATGCCTTCTGATCAGAATGTGTAAAAGGCAAAACATGATCAAATTTATGTTTTTTTCCCTCTGGATACGCTTTTATGTTCGCCGGAGAAATATTTCATACGGGCCTCCGCCATTGTTCCGATAGTTTAGAGCCAGTGTTGCTAAGTTACCATGCGTCATAAGGAAGGAAGTGACGTTACGACTGTTGACTAGTATTGGCAACATTTGATTTTCCTCTTTAAAAAATAAATAAGTTATCTAACTACAATGACGCATACAGTACTTGCTCGATTCCAGACTGCTGTTGGGAGAAGCCAAAAAGCGTGCTAAAGATAAAGGGAGTTAATAATCATGTTTTGTGTTAAAGACATACCGGCTCTATAGCTCAGTTGGTAGAGAACTCGTTTCACACACAGAAGGACCGAGATCAATCCTATTTAAAGTTGAGATTTTTTCCTGACCCCACCTGCGGTCCAGTCAGCAATGATTGGGTAGCTACCTAATAGATCTGTCGGAAAGTACTTTGCGATAGACTAGCGTCCTTTCAAAGGGTGGCAAGTCAGTTTCAAGCTATAGAAATCGAGAAAATATCCGGCTCCATGAACTCAATGTCTCTGAAAAGCTAATTCTTGAAATCGTAGACAATAAGTTTTGGCCGTTAATGAGTTAATTTGGACATTGTTGGTGTTTAACTCGAGCGAACTAGTAACAGGAACGGAAACATCTCATACCCACGACGAACCACCACGACCACCAGCACCACGACCACCACGACCACCACCATCACCACCACCACCACCATCACCACCACCACGATCACCACCACCACCACCACCACCACCCAACCTTTATTACGTCATCTTTGGTGGTTGTCTATCCTCACCCCTTACTCTTATCGTTGTTATTCTCTTTGTTTATCCCCTATCCACACACACACACACACATATACACACACACTCTCTCTCTCTCTCTCTCTCTCTCTCTCTCTCTCTCTCTATATATATATAATATATATATATATATATATATATCCCTCTCCCTCTCTAACTCATTAAAACATCATTTCTTTTCTTATTACAAATTTGTAAAAATTCTGATTTTTGTTCTTTGTTGTTATTGTTATTTTTGTTGTTGTTTTTTTTTCTTTCTGTTTATTGGGTTTTTTTTTTTTTTTTTTTTTTTTTTTTTTTTTTTTTTTTTTTTGGCGAACGAGCAGTTAAGCTATGATCTCTATTGTCAACTTAAACTTGTAACCCAGACAGATAGGATTGAGACATTGATGAGTCTACTTCATTATTGGGTGAATATGAATCCCAACATCTGAAAGTAATTTAGCAGGTTAGAATATTATTATTAAAGTCACCTACTCAAATGCTTCGTTTGAAGGTTATCTTTCAAACTTCTACTCCCCCCCCCCCCACCCAATCACCCGTGCTCCACCCACAAAAACTTCCACGTTCCCATTTCACCCATCATCCTTTTAATAATAATAATAATGCTGAAAACTTATATAGCGCTATAACTCCGAGACACCATACTCTAAGCGCTTAAATTACAAATTACTTTGGCTGAAACATAATCATTTACACACACAAACACACACACACACACATACAGACACACACACACACACAAACACACACACACAACACAACACACAACACAAACCAGACACATCTTGCTTCTCATACCATCTACTAAAATCGAAACAGATATGTTTTAAACGAACGTTTAAAAATAGACAAAGTTTCTTTTTCACGAATGCTCTGCGGTAAGGCGTTCCAAACAGAGGGTCCGAAATGAGAAAAGGATCTCATTCCAGCATTTTTCCGAATTCGAGGGACAACTAGTTTTGTGGAATCACTGGCTGAACGTAAGGGGCGGGGTTTTGAATATCTTTCAATTAGTTCCGAAAGGTAGGAAGGGCAGTACCTCCAAGACAACGATACACTAAAACACAAGCTTTTCACTTCCAACTCAGAATTTCTTCCTCTGGTTCATTCCCACACATGACACCAGATTAACGCTGTGGATCACATTTATTATCTATTCACTCATGCCAGATGTCAACGTTTCGGGTATTCCCTTCATTAACACAATGGTCAAAGGATGAATCAAAACGGATAATAAACAAGAGACAGTTGAAGAGTGTAAAATTGTTTTGTTCAGACAAAAGGAGGAAAGATAAATAAATAAATAAATAAATAAATAAATAAATAAATAAAATAGACCAAAAAACAAAAAACAAAAACAAAACAAAAAACGAATGAAAATGAAAAACTTGACCAAACAAAAAAAAATTAAACAAAAAATGAAAAAGAAACAAAACAATAAAAAAAAAAAAGAAAAAACAACAAAAGATAACAAAAAAAAAACAAACAAAAAAAAAACAACAAAGACAAAAAAAAACAAAAAAACAATAAAAGACAAACAACCCCCCCCCCCAAAAAAAAACCCACAAAAAATGCACACAACCCCCCCCACAAACAAACAATCAAAAACTGAAAACACAAAACAAAACAAAACAAAACAAAACAAAAATTAAATAAAATAATAAAAAAAAAAAAAAAAAAAAAAAAAAAAAAAAAAAAACACACAACCAAAAACAATGGGCCACATAATTTCGGAAAATGTGCGAATGTTTATCTAAGATTTTAATGACATGCACAAACAATTTAATCAGGTCCCCGGCCAGTTGTCATGCACCCTTGGTTCGTGCATTGTCACATCACGTACAAAAGCCATAAATCCACCAACGACACCGACTGCCTATTCCACAACTGACTGTCCGTTATCTCTGATCTATTTACCTGTCCTGTTCATTTACCTGGTGATTGGGAAGTGCTATAACCAAGGCAAAGGTCGAAGGGCATGCGCCGAAACGTTACATTCTTGTGGCTGTGTCATTAGTGTGGTTGGGACCCCTGCTGAGATTTTTAATGAGATTCATCTTCATTAGAACTCA
>NC_088366.1:4734485-4741167 GCF_034508935.2 Berghia stephanieae | reverse complement strand
ATTATATATATATATATATATAATATATATGAGGGTGGGGTGTTGAAATGTGTTCATGTGCATGTGTGTATGTGTTTGTGTGAGTATATATTTGTGTGTGTGTGTGTGTGTGTAATGATATATGAAATAGACAGTAACAAATCCTCAAACCTTTCTCCATTGATAAAAACCCCCAAGTGGCAGTCATTACGCCTAGAGCCTGCCCGTTCTCAGACCCCCCCCCCCCCCCCCCCCCCCCCCCCCCCCCCCCCCCCCCCCCCCCCCCTCCCTGAAATGCTGGCACCCCAACAAATGGTATCAAAGTCAGTCTGTAACCATTCCCTTCCACGACCAGTTCCAGAAAACTGACTTGTTTATTCACCCGGTTGCCTTTGCTCCTTGGGGGTTGCACAAACAATTTCAAAGTACAATTTATAGTTTTATAGTTTCCACCAACCATTAGCGTGCGTAGCTTTCTACGTTATCTAGAAAAAAATAAAAAACAACTTTTTAAAAAACTTTTTTCTGTTTTCTTTTCTTTTCTTTTTTTTCTGTTTTTTTTTTCTTTTTTTTTTCTTTTTTTTGGACAAAAATACAATTTGGCCACAAAACGTGTAGAACTAAAAGATCTAAATCGAAAAAAAGATTGTCTTAAACTGACGTACGCTTATTTGCAGGTCTGATAACCCAATTCCTTTTGGGGCCCATCATAGTTGCATTGGAAATCTTAAAAAAAAATGATATAAAATAATGTTGATTAAAACATAAGCTGGTTCGGTTCGGATGTCAGACCTGCATATATGTATACGTTGTCCCGAATATCTCCGAAAATGTATCGATGTTGGGAATTCTTAAATCAGAGACATCAAGGAGGAGGTTTGAATAAGATCTACAGCCAGACTCTCAGGTTCGATTTTTGTGTTTTATTTTTTTTTTTGGTTTTTGTTTGAGTTTTTTTAAAATACAAATTTTGTGTCATCTTAATTGATCGATAGTTGAAAGAAATTATTTCTGGCCAAAATCCCATTCAAATGACTTTTTTTTTTTTTGGGTTTGGTTTGTTTTGTTTTGTTTTGTTTTGTTTTGTTGTTGTTGTTTTTGTTTTTTTTTTGGGGGGGGGGGGGGGTTGGGTTTTTTTTCTTCTTTTTCTTTTTTTCTTTCTTTTTTATGTTTTCTTTCTTTTTCTTTTTTTTTCTTCCTTTTTTTTTGTTTTCTTTCTTTTTTTTTTTTTCTTTTTTTTCTTTCTTTAAACTGAAGTATTGAGAAGCTGCCGAGAGCTTTGATAACAATGAGTGGAGAATGAATGAAATTAAGGTAGAATGAGAGTGAGGTATGTATGTGTTTGTGTGGGTAGGGGCATATCGGGGTGGGGGGGGGGGGATAAAAGCATTTAGATAGAGGGAAGGGGAATAGGGGGGGGGGGAATAAAAGCATTTAGATAGAGGGAAGGGGAATAGGGGGGGGGGGGAATAAAAGCATTTAGATAGAGGGAAGGGGGATAGGGGGGGGGGGGGGGGAATAAAAGCATTTAGATAGAGGGAATGGGGATAGGGGGGGGGGGGGAAAAAAAGCATTTAGATAGAGGGAAGGGGGATAGGGGGGGGGGGATAAAAGCATTTAGATAGAGGGAAGGGGGATAGGGGGTGGGGATAAAAGCATTTAGATAGAGGGAAGGGGGATAGGGGGGGGGGAATAAAAGCATTTAGATAGAGGGAAGGGGGATAGGGGGGGGGGGATAAAAGCATTTAGAAAGATGGAAGGGGGATAGGGGGGGGGGAAATAAAAGCGTTTAGATAGAGAGAAGGGGGATAGGGGGGGGGATAAAAGCATCTAGATAGAGGGAAGGGGGATGGGGGGGGGATAAAAGCATTTAGAAAGAGGGAAGGGGGATAGGGGGGGGGGTGAATAAAAGCATTTAGAAAGAGGGAAGGGGGATAGGGGGGGGTGAATAAAAGCATTTAGAAAGAGGGAAGGGGGATAGGGGGGGAGGGGGGAATAAAAGCATTTAGAAAGAGGGAAGGGGGAAACCAGTGGGAGAGGATATAGGAAGAAGACGATGGAGGTGGATTGGACACACGCTTAGAAAGAATGACTCAACTATAACAAAGAAAGTATTGGACTGGAACCCTCAGGGCAGAAGATCAAGGGGAAGGCCACGAGGAACATGGAGAAGAATTAAAGAAGCTGATATACAGAGAAGTGGTAAGACCTGGAATGAGATAAAAAAGTTGGCTCAGGATAGAGAAGGATGGAAACTGTTTGTCTGTGGCCTATACCCTGACCCAGGGTGAAAAAGGCAATGATGATGATGATGAAGGGGGAATGGGGTGGGGGGGGGGGGGGGAATAGGAAGGGGCGTAGCTTGTTTCTGTCCGTTTCATTTCGGGTATTTTCATGGCGATTAGAGCCAGTTTAAATAATACATGTCGTATTACAATGAGTACAGGTTGGCGGGAACGACCCATTGATGCATTGCGTTTAGCCAAAATAAACCCCTCATAGCATCCGCCAGCCGGATAGTCCGTACCAATGCAGAAAACTCTGTGTAACCTCAAAACGTTCATAGACTGAGTTAAATAATTTGGTGAGAACTAATCACCAAAATGATTGTCTAAAACCAGTAACAATGAGCCGAGTGACGTTATTTTCGTTCCTTCAATATTGATTTTACTTGTTTTGTTGATTGGAAATATATTCTTGTATGAGACATATTGGCAATGGGAGCGATCTATATTCACGTTTTCGTCCAACCCAGTCATCAATCACATGATCTGTTGCTGTACAACGATTGGATATTTCTTAACAAATGTAAACACGTTGCTTTGTTTATGAAAGTTGTAAATATACACACGTGTTAAGCTGAGCAAAATGACCAATCGTGATGTTAGATATTTCAAGATATTTCAAAAGCTGTGAACACTTTTTATTATGTGGGTCATTTTGAGCATATTTTGCAATGTGTTCAATGACCTCGAGCACATGGAAATGTAATATAGATCATGCCCATTGCCTAAAAATAAACGTTTTAATATATTGTAGCCTCACACCACGACATTTTTAAAAGAATTGTTGACGTCATTTATAGCTGAGGGCCTCTATGGCCATGGACCATCACCAGTGACATCTATGAAGTCCTAGACCATCACTCATCACTTTGAGGTGCTACACCACAGAACACAAACACCGTGGGGTTGTGGATAGCTCATACTGTAGAGTCACGATCCACCCGGCCAGGCGGAGTTGTCGTACCAGTAAGGTCGCGGGTTCGAACGTAGCCATCGTTATGTTATAGCCTGATACTGAAATCCAAAAGGACTGGCAGTTTGACGTCATTATTTAGTTTTTGCACCGCCTAGTGAGTTGTCGTTAGTTTAGAGCTCATGGACACAAGTGGTCCCATTGGTTGAACTATTGAATACAACTCACGATTTGTTTTCTTTTGTGGCAAAAGACTGGCACTTTGACGTCATTTTTTGGTCAGTATCACCGTGGCCTTCGTAAAGTTATGGCCTGATACTGACTAAAAAATGACGTCAAAATGCCAGTCTTTTGCCACAAAAGAAAACAAATCATGAGTTGTATTCAATAGTTCAACCAATGAAATAACTTCTTTCCATGAGCTCTACTAACGACAACTCACTAGACGGTGCAAATTAATGACGTCAAACTGCCAGTCCTTTTGGATTTCAGTACCAGACTATAACATAACGATGGCTACGGTATCAGGCCATTACTTTACGAAGGCTACGGTATCAGGCTATAACATAACGATGGCTACGGTATCAGGCCATAACTTTACGAAGGCCACGGTTCGAGCCTCTATCGCCGCCGCTGCGAAGTTTTTATTCTCTGTTGTCTTCTGGCACTTTCCTGCTCACTTCACTTCTTGTTGAAATAAACATCGTAATGCTATGAACTACAGGTTTGACTTGTGTCTGTAATGACGGTGTAAGTAGATATACCATCAAAGGAATTTCCAACTGCACTATAAGCAATGGTAGTCGAGAAAGAGAGAGAGAGAGAGAGAGAGAGAGAGAGAGAGAGAGAGAGAGAGAGAGGGGTGAAGAGAGAGAGTGAGTGAGAGAGAGAAAACAAAAAGAGATTTAGCTAGAGAGAGAGAGGCGAGAAGAGAGAGAGAGAGTGAGAGAGAAAACAAAATAGAGACGTAGCTAGAGAGAGAGAGAGACGAGAAGAGAGAGAGAGAGAGAGAGAGAGAGGGAGAGAGAGAGAGAGCGGAGGATAAACGAGAAAGAAAGAAAGAAAGAAGAAATAAAGATAAGATAGATAGATAGATAGATAGATAGAGAGAGAGAGAGAGAGAGAGAAAGATAGATAGAGAGAGAGAAAGATAGGTAGATATATATATATATAGTTAGATAGAGAGAAAGAGAGAGAGAGAGACAGATAGCTAGAGAGAGAGAGAGAGAGAGAGATAGAGACAGAGAGACACACAGAGAGAGACAGAGATAGACACAGAGAGAGATAGAGAGAGAGACAGGCAAAGAGGGCCAGAGAGAGAGAGAGAGAGACAGAGAGATAGACACAGAGAGTGACGCACACAGAAAGAGAGAGAGATGCACACAGAGAGATAGAGAGAGACAGAGAGACAGAGAGAGAAACAGAGAGAGAGACAGAGAGAGACAGAGATAGACGGAGAGAGATAGAGAGACAGAGAGACAGAGAGAGAGACAGAGAGAGAGGGGAGATACGGAGAGAAAATAGATGACGTCATACCAATTGGTGACATGAGTTCTAATGAAGATGAATCTCATTAAAAATCTCAGCAGGGGTCCCAACCACACTAATGACACAGCCACAAGAATGTAACGTTTCGGCGCATGCCCTTCGACCTTTGCCTTGGTTATAGCACTTCCCAATCACCAGGTAAATGAACAGGACAGGTAAATAGATCAGAGATAACGGACAGTCAGTTGTGGAATAGGCAGTCGGTGTCGTTGGTGGATTTATGGCTTTTGTACGTGATGTGACAATGCACGAACCAAGGGTGCATGACAACTGGCCGGGGACTGATTAAATTGTTTGTGCATGTCATTAAAATCTTAGATAAACATTCGCACATTTTCCGAAATTATGTGGCCCATTGTTTTTGGTTGTGTGTTTTTTTTTTTTTTTTTTTTTTTTTATTTTTTTTTTTTATTATTTTATTTAATTTTTGTTTTGTTTTGTTTGTTTTGTTTTGTGTTTTCAATTTTTGATTGTTTTGTTGGGGGGGGGGGGGGGGGGGGGGGGTTGTGTGCATTTTTTGTGGGTTTTTTTTTTTGGGGGGGGGGTTGTTTGTCTTTTATTGTTTTTTTGTTTTTTTTTGTCTTTGTTGTGTTTTTTTTGTTTTTTTTTTGTCTTTTGTTGTTTTTTCTTTTTTTTTTTATTGTTTTGTTTCTTTTTCATTTTTTTGTTTAATTTTTTTTTGTTTGGTCAAGTTTTTCATTTTCATTCGTTTTTTGTTTTTGTTTTTGTTTTTTGTTTTTTGGTCTATTTTATTTATTTATTTATTTATTTATTTATTTATTTATTTATCTTTCCCCCTTTTGTCTGAACAAAACAATTTTACACTCTTCAACTGTCTCTTGTTTATTATCCGTTTTGATTCATCCTTTGACCATTGTGTTAATGAAGGGAATACCCGAAACGTTGACATCTGGCATGAGTGAATAGATAATAAATGTGATCCACAGCGTTAATCTGGTGTCATGTGTGGGAATGAACCAGCGGAAGAAATTCTGAGTTGGAAGTGAAAAGCTTGTGTTTTAGTGTATCGTTGTCTTGGAGGTACTGCCCCTTCCTACCTTTCGGAACTAATTGGAAGATATTCAAAACCCGCCCCTTACGTTCAGCCAGTGATTCCACAAAACTAGTTGTCCCTCGAATTCGGAAAAATGCTGGAATGAGATCCTTTTCTCATTTCGGACCCTCTATTTGGAACGCCTTACCGCAGAGCATTCGTGAAAAAGAAACTTTGTCTATTTTTAAACGTTCGCTTAAAACATATCTGTTTCGATTTTAGTAGATGGTATGAGAAGCAAGATGTGTCTGGTTTGTGTTGTGTGTTGTGTTGTGTGTGTGTGTTTGTGTGTGTGTGTGTGTCTGTATGTGTGTGTGTGTGTTTGTGTGTGTAAATGATCATGTTTCAGCCAAAGTAATTTGTAATTTAAGCGCTTAGAGTATGGTGTCTCGGAGTTATAGCGCTATATAAGTTTTCAGCATTATTATTATTATTATTAAAAGGATGATGGGTGAAATGGGAACGTGGAAGTTTTTGTGGGTGGAGCAAGGGTGATTGGGGTGGGGGGGGGGGGGGGGGGGGGAGTAGAAGTTTGAAAGATAACCTTCAAACGAAGCATTTGAGTAGGTGACTTTAATAATAATATTCTAACCTGCTAAATTACTTTCAGATGCTGGGATTCATATTCACCCAGTAATGAAGTAGACTCATCAATGTCTCAATCCTATCTGTCTGGGTTACAAGTTTAAGTTGACAATAGAGATCATAGCTTAACTGCTCGTTCGCCAAAAAAAACAACAACAAAAAAAAAAAAAAAACCCAATAAACAGAAAGAAAAAAAAACAACAACAAAAATAACAATAACAACAAAGAACAAAAATCAGAATTTTTACAAATTTGTAATAAGAAAAGAAATGATGTTTTAATGAGTTAGAGAGGGAGAGGGAGATATATATATATATA
>NC_088366.1:4726985-4729485 GCF_034508935.2 Berghia stephanieae | reverse complement strand
CACGCTCTCACCTGCCAGGCGGAGTTGTCGTACCAATAAGGTCGCGGGTTCAAACCCACCACCGTCGCGAAAAAAAAAAAAAATTTTATTCTCTATTGTCTTCTGGCACTTTTCTTCTCATCGTTATCATTGTAACTCGTCTCTACGTATTATAATTTATGCATGGACCGTGATGATGAGCCCATGCAAATTAAATTACACGGTGACCCCAGGTTCGTGCCACATCGGAGGTTTATCACCTGCCGGTGTCAATGGTTTACCTGCAGGATTAATTGGAATATTCAAAGCCCGATGTCACCCCCCCTCCCCCCACCTCCCTCCTACTATCCCTCATACCAAACAATATTTTCTACATAACTCCCAGTTTTGTTGGAAAAAAAAAACAGCAACAAAAAACAAAGCAAAAAAAAAAACAAAAATTGAAATTTCGTTTGACTATGATGACGGGGTAAATGTATCAAAATCTTGAAAACTTAAGCTTTCGTTTATCGTAATATCCACTAAACGTGCTCAAAGGGCTTTACAGAGCATGAGTTCCTTAGCCAACAGCAACACTTAACACGTAAGACGAGACATGACGCCTGTAAGGTGATATTTAAAAACAAAATGTTCACCGACCGAGACAACGCTGTTTAACGGTCATGTACTCATTTTACACCTGTGTACGGTGAGGGAATGTGAGCAAAGAGCCTTTACCAAGGACTCGACTATGCGCCGCTCCAAGAAGGCCTCGAACCCTGGACCTTCGGATCCAGAGGCGAGTGTCCACTCAGAAGACCACACAGACCGTGGCCTTCGTAAAGTTATGGCCTAACACTGACCAAGAAATGACGTCAAATAAATGCCAGTTTTTTGCGACAAAAGAAAACAAATCGTGAGTTGTATACAATAGTTCAACCAATGAAATAACTTGTTTCCATGAGCTCTACTAACGACAACTCACTAGACGGTGCAAAAACCAAATAATGACGTCAAACTGCCAGTCCTTTTGGATTTCAGTATCAGGCTATAACATAACAATGGCTACGGTATCAGGCTATAACATAACGATGGCTATGGTATCAGGCTATAACATAACGATGGCTACGGTATCAGGCTATAACATAACGATGGCTAAGGTATCAGGCTATAACACAACGATGGCTACGGTATCAGGCTATAACATAACGATGGCTACGGTATCAGACTATAACATAACGATGGCTACGGTATCAGGCTATAACATAACGATGGCTACGGTATCAGGCTATAACATAACGATGGCTACGGTATCAGGCTATAACATAACGATGGCTACGGTATCAGGCTATAACATAACGATGGCTACGGTATCAGGCTATAACATAACGATGGCTACGGTATCAGGCTATAACACAACGATGAATACGATATCAGACTATAACATAACGATGGCTACGGTATCAGGCGATAACATAACGATGGCTACGGTATCAGGCTATAACATAACGATGGCTACGGTATCAGGCTATAACATAACGATGGCTTCGGTATCAGGCTATAACATAACGATGGCTACGGTATCAGGCGATAACATAACGATGGCTTCGGTATCAGGCTATAACATAACGATGGCTACGGTATCAGGCTATAACATAACGATGGCTACGGTATCAGGCTATAACATAACGATGGCTACGGTATCAGGCTATAACATAACGATGGCTACGGTATCAGGCTATAACATAACGATGGCTACGGTATCAGGCTATAACATAACGATGGCTACGGTATCAGGCTATAACATAACGATGGCTACGGTATCAGGCTATAACATAACGATGGCTTCGGTATCAGGCTATACCATAACGATGGCTTCGGTATCAGGCTATAACATAACGATGGCTACGGTATCAGACTATAACATAACGATGGCTACGGTATCAGGCTATAACATAACGATGGCTTCGGTATCAGGCTATAACATAACGATGGCTACGGTATCAGGCTATAACATAACGATGGCTACGGTATCAGACTATACCATAACGATGGCTACGGTATCAGGCTAATAACATAACGATGGCTACGGTATCAGGCTATAACATAACGATGGCTACGGTATCAGACTATAACATAACGATGGCTACGGTATCAGGCTATAACATAACGATGGCTACGGTATCAGGCTATAACATAACGATGGCTACGGTATCAGACTATACCATAACGATGGCTACGGTATCAGGCTATAACATAACGATGGCTACGGTATCAGGCGATAACATAACGATGGCTACGGTATCAGGCTATAAATAACGATGGCTACGGTATCAGGCTATAACATAACGATGGCTACGGTATCAGGCTATAACATAACGATGGCTACGCACTGACCCACATTTAGTCTTCCAGTGTTTAGGGTGTAATGGAAATTGAGTCTTCTTTGGACAATAAACAAATATTTGCATTTATATATCCACTGGTTTACTAACCATGCTCAATGCGCTTCGGATGGTGACGTGGCTAGTGCGAAAGTTCG
>NC_088366.1:4712275-4719775 GCF_034508935.2 Berghia stephanieae | reverse complement strand
TAGCATCAATAACGTACAAACACAAAAAAACTATGTGTAACTTTAATTATTATTATTATCATCATCATCATCATCATCATCATCATCATCATCATCATCATCATCATCATCATCATCATCATCATCATCATCATCATCATCACCATCATCATCATCATCATCATCATTACCATCATCAACATCATTATTATTATATATTATTATTATTATTATTATTATTATTATTATTATTATTATTATTATTATTATTATTATTATTATTATTATATATCATCATTATTATTATTATTATTATTATTATTATTATTATTATTATTATTATTATTATTATTATTATTACTATTTCTTCTTCTTCTTCTTCTTCTTCTTCTTCTTCTTCTTCTTCTTCTTCTTCTTCTTCTTCTTCTTCTTATTATATTATTATTATTATTATTATTATTATTATTATTATTATTATTATTATTATTATTATTATTATTATTATTATTATTATTATTATTATCATCATCTCACTCTGTACAAGGCGCCTTTAAAATGCTTCATTTATCCATCTAGCACGTTGTGTCATCCTGCTAACACACAAAACCATACATAACCGTGATCGTTTATAGTCTGGTTAATACAGTTTAGTGAGAATTACTATAAAAAATGGATGAAAAAGAAAAAGACCAAAAAAAAAAAAAAAAAAAAAAAGAAGAAAAAAAAAAATAAAAAAATAAAGAAACAAACAAACAAAAGAAAAACCACAAAAACAACAACAACAAAAAACAAAACAAACGAAGACGTGAGTGACGTCAACTTCGTTCTATCTATTTGAGGCGCTCTCGGGGAAATGTGCACCACGTCGTACTTTGATTTAACTTTGTTTTCATATTATGTTGCGTTAGTTTTTATTACAACAATAGGACTTTAGCGGATTGACCTATGAGACCTGCAGATAAGTAGACGTTGACAAAATCATTTCTTTGCTATTTATATAACATCACAATTATTTTGACACGTGACGCCATATTTAATCTAATATTAATTCTGGCAAAGTTTTTGAAGGTAACTAATAAATAATAAAACTACGTTAACAGCGTTTCTTCTAGTTCTCGTCTCCTGGGAGACGGAGCGTAGAAATGATTTAGTGTATGTGGCATTAATGTATTTAGCATAGCAATTGGAATGAAAACACATTAGTTGAAATAATACATATCTATAGACCCATCGTTATCATTGGTGTCTATCTCGCTATCAAACATGACTTACTTATAATAGTGACGAAGTCGACGTTTGCCAGATGTATTTTGTTACACAATGTCAAATATATCATGAATTAAAACAATCAAAAATTGTGATTTAAGAAAATGTAATCCAAATTATAAATAAGTTTAAAAAATGAAAATTAAATAAAAAAATATTGATGGAGAAAATTATTCTTTTTCAACAGCTCGAAAACGTTATTCAAACTGAGAATAACCTCCCTTTACTGTCGTACACTGGAAAAACCCATATTTTAAAATTTTGGCCAGAAAACTCGTCCTTCAAATATCGATCAATTTAAATGACCATGATCTTGGCAAAAAAAAACAAAAAAAAAACAAAAAATCTCTCAGACCTGGGACTTTAAGGAAGACTTCGGGAAGTCCCAGGTTTAAGAGATTTTGCCAATATTAGAGTCTCTATTAAATCGATCGATATTTGAAAGACGGCTTTTCTGGCCAAATTCTAAAATTTGTGACCCATCGTCTCAAAACGGTATTATGTCGGAACGAACCACATGCTTAAAAGCCGAATTTAATGTCAAACGGGTCAAAAACATAAATTGTTGGCATTAGCACCCTAAAACATGGTATCCATTCTCCTCAATAAAACATACAAACTCAACACAAGTCTGATATTTCTGGCTTTTAATTCAATTTTCAACATCTTAACCATCCCGACTTAATACCGTTTTGATGCGAAGGGTCACATATGGGGTTTTTCGATTGTACGACAGTCCTCACTAATTTCAATTTGAAAAAAAACCATTAAAACTCTCAGACAAAAAAATTGTTTTATATAAATTTGACAATTATTATTATTACCAACACGTACTTTTTTGCAGGTCTGACAACCCCCATTGTTATTCTCGTGGCCTCTTTGCTGTCATAGAATTACTCTCAAATCGACGCCAAGTAAATATTGTTGATTACAACGATGTTAAACGTGGCCCATAATTGCGTTGGGTTATTAGACCTGCTAATCGGTGCACCTTGACTATTTCCATTAAAAGATTTAGGAGGGGAAATAGATAGACAAAAAAAAAAAAAAAAAAAAAAAACAGAACAATACAAAAATAAAATGGCCTTATATTCTAACCCCAAACAAAAGGAAAAAATAAGTTTCAATTCCATTTTATATTCTCGAAAACATGTGAGAAATTGTCTTTGAAAATGAGTGGTGGAATTCCAATCTGGTAACCCAACAAATAACTGATGAATTTGATCGTGTCCCGCAATTTAAATGATACATTGTGAAATGGTTTGACGTGTTTGTTTTTTGTTGTTGTTTTTGTTTTTTTTTGTTTTTGTTTTTGACGTTTTGACGGCTTGACGCCAACTATTGTCGGTATTGCTGTTGACACCTTATTGTGTTTCGACGTTCTCTTCTTTCTTCTTCTTCTTCTTCTTCTTCTTCTTCTTCTTCTTCTTCTTCTTCTTCTTCTTCTTCTTCTTCTTCTTCTTCTTCTTCTTCTTCTTCTTCTTCTTCTTCTTCTTCTTCTTCTTCTTCTTCTCTTCTTCTTCTTCTTCTTCTTCTTCTTCTTCTTCTTCTTCTTCTTCTTCTTCTTCTTCTTCTTCTTCTTCTTCTTCTTCTTCTTCTTCTTCTTCTTCTTCTTCTTCTTCTTCTTCTTCTTTCTTCTTCTTCTTCTTATTATTATTATTATTATTATTATTATTATTATTATTATTATTATTATTATTATTATCATTATTATTATTATTATTATTATTATTATTATTATCATCTCACTCTGTACAAGGCGCCTTTAAAATGCTTCATTTACCCATCTAGCACGGTGTGTCATCCTGCTAACACACCAAACCATACATAGCCGTGATCGTTTATAGTCTGGTTAATACAGTTTAGTGAGAATTACTATAAAAAATGGATGAAAAAGAAAAAAGACCAAAAAACAAAAAAAAAAAAAAAACAAAAAACAAAAAAAAAAAAAGAAACAAACAAACAAAAGAAAAAAAACAACAACAACAACAAAAAACAAAACAAACGAAGACCTGAGTGACGTCAACTTCGTTCTATCTATTTGGGGCGCTCTCGGGGAAATTTCCACCACGTCGTACTTTGATTTAACTTTGTTTTCATGAAGAATAATATTATGTTGCGTTGGTTTTTATTACAACAATGGGACTCTAGCGGATTGACCTATGAGACCTGCAGATAAGTAGACGTTGACAAAATCATTTCTTTGCTATTTATAGAACACCAGAATTATTTTGACACGTGACGCCATATTTAAACTAATATTAATTCTGGCACAGTTTTTGAAGGTAACTAATAAATAATAAAACTACGTTAACAGCGTTGCTTCTAGTTCTCGTCTCCTGGGAGACGGAGCGTAGATATGATTTAGTGTATGTGGCATTAATGTATTTAGTATTTAGCATAGCAATTGGAATGAAAACACATTAGCTGAAATAATACATATCTATAGACGACACATCGTTATCATTGGTGTCAATCTCGCTATCAAACACGACTTACTTAGAATAGTGACGAAGTCGACGTTTGCCAGATGTATTTTGTTACACAATGTCAAACATACCATGAATTTAAAAAATCAAAAATTGTGATTTAAGAAAATGTAATCCAAATTATCAGTAAGTTTAAAAAATGAAAATTAAATAAACAAATATTGATGGAGAAAATTATTCTTTTTCAACAGCTAGCTCGAAAACGTTATTCAAACCGAGAATAACCTCCCTTTACTGTCGTACACTGGAAAAACCCATATTTTAAAATTTTGGCCAGAAAACTCGTCCTTCAAATATCGATCGATTTAAATGACCATGATCTTGGCAACAACAAAAGAAACCCAAAAAAATCTCTCAGACCTGAGACTTTAAGGAAGACTTCTCGAAGTCCCAGGTTTAAGAGTTTTTGCCAATATTAGAGTCTCTATTAAATCGATCGATATTTGAAAGACGGCTTTTCTGGCCAAATTTTAAAATTTGTGACCCATTGTCTCAAAACGGTATTATGTCGGAACGAACCACATGCTTAAAAGCCGAATTTAATGTCAAACGGGTCAAAAACATAAATTGTTGGCATTAGCACCTTAAAACATGGTATCCATTCTCCTCAATAAAACATACAAACTCAACACAAGTCTGATATTTCTGGCTTTTAATTCAATTTTCAACATCTTAACCAACCCGACTTAATACCGTTTTGATGCGAAGGGTCACACATGGGGTTTTTCGATTGTACGACAGTCCTCACTAATCTCAATTTGAAAAAAAACCATTAAAACTCTCAGACAAAAAAATTGTTTTATATAAATTTGACAATTATTATTACCAACACGAACTTTTTTGCAGGTCTGACAACCCAAATTGTTATTCTCGTAGGCCTCTTTGCTGTCATAGAATTACTCTCAAATCGACGCCAAGTAAATATTGTTGATTACAACGATGTTAAACGTGGCCCATAATTGCGTTGGGTTATTAGACCTGCTAATTGGTGCCCCTTGACTATTTCAATTATAAATTTTAGGAGGGGAAATAGATAGACAAAAACTAAACAAACAAAAAAAAAACAAAAAAACAAACCTGAACAATACAAAAATATAATGGCCTTATATTCTAACCCCAAACAAAAGGAAAAAATAAGTTAAAATTCCATTTAATATTCTCGAAAACATGTGAGAAATAGTGTTTGAAAATGAGTGGTGGAATTCCAATCTGGTAACCCAACAAATAATTCATGAATTTGATCGTGTCCCACAATTTAAATGATACATTGTGAAATGGTTTGACGTGTTTGTTTTTTGTTGTTGTTTTTGTTTTTTTGTTTTTGTTTTTGACGTTTTGACGGCTTGACGCCAACTATTGTCGGTATTGCTGTTGACACCTTATTGTGTTTCGACGTTCTCTTCTTTCTTCTTCTTCTTCTTCTTCTTCTTCTTCTTCTTCTTCTTCTTCTTCTTCTTCTTCTTCTTCTCCTCATCCTCCTTCTCCTCTTCCTCCTCCTCCTCCTCCTCCTCCTCCTCCTCCTCCTCCTCCTCCTCCTCCTCCTCCTCCATAGTTGTATTAAAACTCAGGTTTGAGATTTTCTGACAAGCTGACGGCGGCCATCTTAATCGATCGAGATTTGGAAGAAAAGTTATCTGGCCAAAATGATATTTAAAAAACAAAACAAAACAAAACAAAACAAAACAACAACAACAAAAAAAAAAAAAAAAAAAGAAGAAGAAAAAAGAAAGAAAAAGAAAATGTATATTGTGAAAGTCAGGCAATCAAGCACGGCGTGCATGTCGAAGACTGGCAACAACAAAGCACCACATCATCATCATCATCATCATCATCATCATCATCATCATCATCACCATCATCATCACCATCATCATCATCATCATCATCATCATCACCATCATCATCGTATCATCAACAACCACAACAATATCAACAAGGAGCGTCCATTGCCAAGCAACAAGGGCTGACAACTCTGTGTTGTTTTAATTCCCGATTTCTGCACCAGAGGGCAGTTAGTTATTCAAGTCTTAGCTTTCAGGGAGAAGTTCTCGATAGACACCAAAGATAAGACATTTCCAGCGAAAGAATGAAAGATGTAATACGCATGCGCAAAGAAGGGGAAGAAGAGGAAGAAGGGGAAGAGTTCCATTCTCAGTAAACGGTGAGTGAGATGGCTTGCATATTGCCACATAGCCACAAATGTGGTTTTGTTGGGGAATCCTACAACTCAAAGGCAGGTTGGAAAGATGAGAACGTTTTGATTCGGAAATTTCTCAAAGAATCTCTTTTTTATTAATCTTGGGTGGGCCGCCGAGGTTGGGTATTTTCATTCTGATAAGAAAAGGAAGATTAAATAGTTCACTGTTAGAGGTTTTTTGGTGCTTCGGAAAAAAAAAAAAAAAAAAAAAATATATATATATATATATATATATATATATATATATACATACATATATATATATATATATATATACATATATATATATATATATATATATATATATATATATATATATATATATATATTTATATGAGTGTTGGTGGGTACTCGTAGGTACGAAAGTGCTCGATAATGATGGTTAGAGCTAATATAGAATACAAATTGTCACTCACATTTAATGGCCGAGACGTTCGTTTCTGTGGGCTTATTCCACGTCCTCAGTCGGCGTAATGTCCGAAGAAAAAAATTCTTACTCCATACGAATTCGTATGGAGTAAGAATTTTTTCTTCGGACATTATTAAGGATTACGCCGACTGAGGACGTGGAATAAGCCCACAGAAACGAACGTCTCGGCCATTAAATGTGAGTGACAATTTGTATTCTATATTAGCTCTAACCATCATTATCGAGCACTTTCGTACCTACGAGTACCCACCAACACTCATATAAATATATATATATATATATATATATATATATATATATATATATATATATATATATATATATATATATATATGTATATATATATATATATATAATATATATATATATATATATATATATATATATATATATATATATATATATATATATATATACAACCAGTAAATTACCGTACTCAAGAAATTTATCATTTAAAGATTTGACCAGAAAACTCGTCCTTCAAAATTTCGATGGATGTAAATGATTCTCATCTCGGCAGTGAACTGGTCAATGTGACCAACTGTCACAAGAGGGATGGTCAAAATGTGATGCCAATTTAATGTTTATATTCATTTTAACTTTCAATTCATTCTTAGAATTTTGTATTGGCATCACGTGTACTGTATTCACCAGTAGAGTTGTGACCCAATGAAACACGGGATTTTGGACACACTTTCAACCCCGCTCGGACAAACATTAACACACACACAGAGAGAGAGAGAGAGAGAGAGAGAGAGAGAGAGAGAGAGAGAGAGAGAGAGAGAGAGAGAGAGAGAGAGAGAGAGAGAGAGAGTTGTGACCAATCAAAAAGTGAGATTTTTGACTCACTTTCAAGCCGCTCGGACAAATAGTTAATCACATTATCTCACTGTACTCAGGTGTAAAATGAATACCTGGTCGTTAAACAGCGTTGTCTATGTCGAAAAGCTATTATAATATCGTCTAACAGGCGTCATGTCTCGTTCTACATGTTAAATGTTGCTGTTGATCAGGGACTCCTTGTAAAGCGCTTTGAGCACGTTTAGTGGATATTGCGCTATATAAAAGCTCAGGTTATTTTTCATTAATTTTATTTTATATCTTTATTTATTTATTTATATTAAGAAACGAGGTAGACT
>NC_088366.1:4699775-4707275 GCF_034508935.2 Berghia stephanieae | reverse complement strand
TTCTATCCTCTCGTAACTGTTTTCCAACTGCCTTCTGTCTTTGTCTTGGAAAAAGATGACTTAGTTTTGTCCTGACCCTGGCCGGGGTCCTTGGCTGGGAGGAAAACAGTCGAATGTATTGTTAACGTTTGGGAGATGATATCTTTTTGTCTTCCAAATCATCTTTCTGTTATGTACTAGATTTTTAAAATTCTTAACATATGATTTATAAACATTTGGGTGCATTCCTCTTTGTGGGGAAGTGTGCTTTGTGTCTGGGTGAGACATGTAGGTGATCTCAAACTAAGTACACCGATGGTGTGCTCTTGGAATCTACATCTGTCTCCTTAGCCTTATAAAACCAATTCCCCTTTGTTTCACTTTTTTGGGTGCTTTAATTGTAATTCTAGAGAACTATTTACTGTCCCATATTCTTCCTTTTTTTACTGGCGCTGATATGACCTTCTGTATAGCAAGCGCCGTAAAACCCTTAAAAACATTTTCAAAAAACATCTCATTGTGGTCAGGAAAATCATAACACGTTGGAATCTATTTTTAGTCAGACCGGATTCGTGCCAGAGAAAAAGAAATCTTGAACAGCTACGGTGTTTTTGTTGGAGTTTTATCTTTCTCTTTGATGTATTGTTTTTTTTTGTTTGTTTTGTTTGTGTTCTGTTTTTTTTCTTTTTTTTTTGGGGGGGGGAGGGGTGTTTTTATATTTGTTTCTCCCCCTCCCCCTTTTTTCATGATTTACAAGGGATAATAAAGAAGAGTAAATACACTGACAATTTCATCTTTCTATTTTAAATTATTTTTTATATTTGTTTCTCCCCCTCCCCCCTTTTTTTTTCATGATTAACAAAGGATAATAAAGAGAAGTAAATACACCGACAATTTCATTTCGTTAAATTATTTTTTTAATCTCTGCCCCCCCCCCCCCTTTTTTTTCTTTTTTTAAAAATATTTTATAAAGGATAATAGAGAGGAGTAAATACACCGACAATTTCATCTTTTCTTGTTCTTCTTTCTATTAATTTATTTCTACAGAGTTTATTATCAACTTACTCACCTCAAGATGACTGGCCATGGGGTTTACACGATGCGGATTAGAAATCCCGTCTAAGAGCAAGGTACAAGACTCATCGTTTTATAATTAATGATTATAATAATAATGATCACACATATACCTATAGATAGTATGCAGATGACGTCACTCAGGCCTTTGTTATTGTTTTTGCCATCCGCGTTTGTGAGTTGTTCTCACTAAACAGTATTAACCAGACTATGAAAGTTCATGGTTACACAGAGTTTGTGTGTGTTGGTCCGTTCTACTTCCGGATGGCAATGTTGTGAACTACTTGGCCAAGCGCATTCTATCTATACACACACAAACACGCACACACACACACGCACACACACGCACGCGCGCACGCACGCACGCACGCACGCACACAAATGTCGCACGTACCACAAAAGCAATAAAATTGGGTCTCTAAAACATAGTCTTCAACTTCAAATTAAGAATATTCTCGAACCAGAAGAAAAGATAACTCTCTTGACAACCCTTGTCCATGGAAACATTATAATAATAATAATATATGCAAAACTACAGCTTCCGGGTTTCCATGCTATCAAGAAAATCACAGCTTTCTACGGGATGAATAACGGGTGTGTTTGAACTGTGTGAAAATGGTGTTATTTTTAGACGGCAGGACCCCGCTTATTAATTGCCCACAAAACACACAGTCGATATTTTTACAATATCGATATGCAAATTTTTCCAGTTCTGATGTTTGCTGACAAATCGTCTTTCTTACATTTTGTCATGAAATAAGTTGTCACCTCATCATAGCTATAGATAGTTCGAAGATGACGTCACTTAGGTCTTTGTTATTGTTTTTTGCCATCCGCGTTTATGAGTAATGCTCCCTGAACTGTATTAACCTGACTATAAACGTTCATGGATACACACAGTTTTGTGTGTTGGTCCGTTATACTTCCGGATGGCAATGTTATGAGCTTCTAAGCCAAGCGCATACTATCTATATATACGACTTAGAGATGTGCTTTTGTGATGCTGGTAATGGAATATATCATAATATTATGTCACATATGGTGTGGTCGATATTTCAGTTCTGCCCTTCCTCTCCACCCAGCAATGTTCGTTGGGTAGCTGGGTCTGTTAGATCTGACGGAGAATACTTTGAAATAAACTAGCGACCTAGCGGAAAAGTAACAAGAAATTGCTTTGGTCTGTTTCACGCTATTGAAACCAGGATTTTAAAACATTCCTTTATTCATCCTATGGGGTAAATTTGTCTCTAGGGTCTATTCCAAAGGTAAGACTGGAATAACTCAGGCGTCAGCCGCAGCGCCGTAAACTTCGGCTCCATTGGCCAATAGCTCTGAATGACTCATTAGTCCAGCATTCTGCTTTTTGATGATGCCTATGTTATTATAATGTGTTACAGAAATGCATACGGACAAACCAAATCCTTTTTTTTAGCAAAAGTTTCTGGAATGACAGAATTTATGAAGGACAACAGACAAAGCCGGAAGCTGATATGCAGAGAAGTGGTAAGACCTGGAATGAGATAAAAAAGTTAGCTCAAGATAGAGAAGGATGGAAACTGTTTGTCTGTGGCCTATACCCTGACCCAGGGTAAAAAAGACAATGATGATGATGATGATGATGATGATGATGATGATATTATAATGTATCACATTTGCCCGTACAATCACACAGATAAATTAACAAACAATGAATTTGTTTTTTTGTGTCAGTATTCTGAAGCATGTCTATTTTTAGAAACAAAGTTCTCCCAAAGTGCACACGTACTTAGTGGACTTACAAAAGAAATCATAAGAGTTTGGTACATTGTAATATTATGACAAATCACAACTCAAAAGACGGTTCTATTTTTAGAACAGTTTCCCAAAGTGCACCATGTACTGTACATACGAAAGAAATTATAAGATTTGGTATATTGTAATATTATTACAAATCACAACCCAAAGACATAATCTGAATTCTCAACCATAGCGTACGACTGTTTGCAATTCTACCATCGTCACTTCCGGTTTTGTCAAAGACTTTTATTGCCCTGAAGTGTTGCTCTAGATGTTTGGCAGAAGTTGTCTCACCAAACACAATCCATGTATCAATGCAATGTTATTCCACCGTACTCGTGTCCGTGTGTTCCGTTAACAAGGCAAATAGACTGTCATAAGGATATCATTGTCTAATGTTGATTCCAAACACCTCGTCCAATTCCACACATATTTCCTGTAGCATCACGCCTCTGTATTGTGTACTCGGTGAACCCTTTGACTTTGAGGATCAAAATGTGACCTGCTGTCACCTCAGTCAGGCTGTGTCGAAAGGTCCTGGGTTCGAGCCTCCCTCGGCTCATCGTTGAATCATTGGAAAAGGCTCATTATTCACATTCTCTCACCTTACTCAAGGGTAAATTGACTAACTTAACAGCGTTGTCGAGTCTCTGTCGGAAAAAAAATATATAATATCGCATAACAGACATCATGTGCCTGTTACGTATTGCTGGTGGTCAGGGACCCTATGTAAAGAGCTTTGAGCACGTTTAGTGGATATTGCCCTTTATAAAAGCTCAAGGTAATATTTTGGGATGATCAGTTGTCAAAAAGTCATCGATATTAAGTTAAAATTATCCACTTAATTATGAGACCTATATCAAAATGACAAGTCAAGGGCAGGCACTGGGATAAGATAACGTAGTCATGCAGAGCCGTAAAACCCATGGAGCCGGAGTTTAACCTGGTATCTGTAGCGTGAAACGGGCGATAGTGATTACTTGCTATCCTTTGGATAGGACACTAGCTTATCGCAAAGCACTTTCAGCCAGACTCATCTAATGAATCTCTGAGCTGGGTGGACAAGAAAAAATATGTGGGTGGGGGGGGGGGGGGGGGCAGACTGCAAACAGGATCAATCTTGGTCCTCTTTGCGTGTGAAGTGGGTGATCTACCGACTGAGCTATCGGACCCACATAGCTGGTAAATTCGGTTACAATTGGTATTACTAGAGTCAAAATCTGTGTTTTGATAAGAAAACAAGACACACTAGGAATGTATCCAAGACTTTTATGGCTCAAATGGCTTACTCAGGAATCTACAATACAATAACAATAAAGCAATGTGAAAGGGAAGACAACCGAGTCACACCAACTATGCGCTTTCGCTTTCATCCACCCCGAGTTCACCCAGTTCACACATTTTCAACACACGTCAGTACACACTACTTAGCTTCAATATTATTTATTCAAAATATACCCTATGATCGATGTTAATCATTATATAATGTTTATATTGACTTGGAAAAAGCATATGATTGAGTGTGCGTGACCTCAAGAATGATGGAACAGGGCTGCCATTTTGGTGATTTTAATGCCAAATTAATATTTGAAACAGAAACTTAGCGGTTTTGAGGTCTTTTGTGGAAAAATTGAATTTGGCATATTCACTTTTGTTTCTTTGTTTTTGTCATTTGAAAAAAAAAACCCACAATTTAACTTTGCCTATTTTATTGACATATGTACAATTAGTTAACAAAATCTACAAATTTTCACCTCAAAACTGGGTGAATTAAAAAAAATATAAAATAATACATTAGCTCATAGAAGGGCAGAGAAGACAATTAACATTGATTTCCAGTTTTGTGTACATTTATTTCTTCAGAAAATGTGATGTTTGAAAATATTTGGCATGTTTTCAGACCATTTATCATTTTTCTGTGACTTATTTAGCGTTTTTTTACAAAATGAATCCGTCAGGTCTGAAGTGGTAACGTTTTGTAACAATGAAATTCCAATGTTTTCATGACATTGGCTACACACATACTGGTGTGTTGTGAAAGAAAACAGTCAAAGTCCTTGCCTTGATGCCATAAATAAGCAGGTTGGCCTCCAGCGATCCGGTGGCCTTTCCATGATGTTTTCAAAACCGGCAGATCGCACGGGGTCAAATTGGTGGAAACTGGAGTAAGCCAGGGGTGTCACTTCTACCCTTGTTGTTTCAAACTCATCTGTCGTCCAATGCGTTCAATACTTACTGAGGACATTGAATTGCTACTCAACTGGATTTGTTCTAGAACCTTCTCCATGGTTTGGTATAATCTATAAATTTGGTTATCTATTCTGTAACAAAATATTTTTTAAAAGGGTTGGGGATTTCTCTGTTGTTCCGTACATCTCTCTCTCTCTCTCTCTCTCTCTCTCTCTCTCTCTCTCTCTCTCTCTCTCTCTCTCTTGATAATCAAATGACACACAGAGAGAGAGAGAGAGAGAGAGAGAGAGAGAGAGAGAGAGAGAAAGATATATATAAGTGTAATTTATTATTATTATTATTATTATTATTATTATTATTATTATTATTATTATTATTATTATTATTATTATTATTATTATTATTATTATTATTATTATTATTATTATAGTGAGAGAAAGACATGTAGTTCATACTCACCAGTAATCGCTACGCCATAATCCATGACTTGGAATCGCTCCAATTATCCGTGCAATCTGAAATATTCCGGACACCAAAATGTTCCATGAATTGACAATACTGCCCTACTCTAGAAAAACCCATATTAAAAAATTTGACCATAAAACTCGTCCTTCAAATATCGATCGATTTAAATTACTCTCAATCGATCGATATTTGAAGGACGAGTTTTATGGCCAAATGTTTAAATATGGATTTTTTTCCAGAATACGGCTGAGTAGTAAGTACCTCAAAACTATCATCACAATTTTTGGCGATATTACTAATTCTTCCACCACACTCTGATATAGCGCATTTCTAAAAATTTGGCCAGAAACCACGTAGTCCCAAAAAATCGATGGATGAAAATGACCACCATTATCATCTTGTCAACAACAACAACAACAACAACAACAACACTCAACCCGTGGACCTCCTTGAGCACTTCGTGAGGTCCCAGGTTTGAGAGTTTTACCCAAGGTGATGGTCATCGTATTCGATCGATAAAATTTGAAGGACGAGTTTTCTGGCTAAAATTTTAATATATTTTTTGTTTTTATCAAGAATACGCCATTCTTAAGAACTGTGGTCACAATGACGGTAAAAACTATAGGACCCTCGGTGCGGTATGTGGTCTAGTGGTTTGACACTTGCTTTCGGATCGGAAGGTCCTGGGTTCGAGCCTCGCGCTCGGCGCATAGTTGAGTCCTTGGAAAAGGCTCTTTATTCACATTCTCTCACCGTACTCAGGTGTAAAATGAGTACCTGGCCGTTAACAGCGTTGTCTTTGTCCGGAAAATTGTAATATCGCCTAACATGCGTAATGTCCCGTCCTACATGTTAGATGTTGCTGTTGACCAGGGACCACTTGTAAAGCGCTTTGAGCACATTTAGTGGATATTGCGCTATATATAAAGCTCGATTAAAATAAATACACACACATCAATTCTTTTGAAATCCGTAAGAATCTTTGATCTAGACTAAAATGGACATTGCCTCCAACAACACGAGATCCCAGTTGTAAACTGAAGCCAAAAGCCAGACTTTTATTCCAACGATCATCATCATCATTGACTTTACACACACACACACACACACACACACACACACACACACACATATACATACTCACACACACACATGAAGGCTAAAATATAGAACGCATTCTGTTATATCTATAAATATATGACTAAATGTGTATCGATGCGTATTGCAGTGTGTATTATTGTGTGTGTGTTGAACCAGTGTTTGTCCAAGTGTGTTGTCGAGGCTATGTGTGTGTGTATGTGTGTGTGTGTGTGTATCCATATGTCTTATGTGTATGTGTGTGTTAGAAAGCTTTAGCACTAGAGATCCATACGGTCCAGTGTTTTGACACCAAACAACACGCTCCACTTATTGCAATAGCAATCTACCTTCCCCCCCCCCCCCCCCCCCCCCCAATCCTCCTCCTCCGTCTCCTCCTTCTTCTTCTCCATCTTATCCTCCTCCTCTTTATGCTATCATCTTCATCTTCATCCTTTAATATTATTATTTTTATCTTTCATGGTTCGTTTATCATCGACCTCATCCTCAACACCCCCCTCCCCATTTTCACCCTCTATAAATTACTTATAAAAGTTATGAATATACTGCCCAATCAGCCCTCTCCCACCACCACCCCTCTCCAACATCCACCATCATAATAATATATCTCTCGTGACTATTTATTTCCAATGAATTAGCTTCAAGCTTCATGCCTTAACGACAGCCCTCAAAACAAACAAATCAGACTAAACAAACAAAACAATTTCAGCAACAACAACAACAACAACAACAACGACAAAACAAAACAAAACAGATACAAAAACAAAACAACAAAACAGTCAAAACAAACAAACAAACAGATGGATAAACCAGCGAAAAAAATTACTAACAAAAATAATATAAAGGAAGTAAAGAGGAAATAAAAAATTAATTATTATAAACGAATACGTAGATAAATCAGTAAATAAATAAATGAAT
>NC_088366.1:4680500-4690500 GCF_034508935.2 Berghia stephanieae | reverse complement strand
GGAATAGAGGCAGAGAGAAGAATGGAGACGGAGAGAGAGAGAGAGAGAGAGAGAGAGAGAGAGAGAGAGAGAGAGAGAGAGAAATAGAACTTCCCTCGTAATGGCGCATAGTAACTTAGTAACTTGTTCTAAACTATTGGAACAATGGCGGACGCCCTTATGGAATACTTCTCCGACGAGCATAAAAGTGTATCCAGAGGAGAAAAACATTTTCAATCTGATCCTGTTTTGACTTTTATACATTCTGATCACATTATGACATGTGAAAAAGTTCTAGCAACATGAAGAATAATAAGTACCAATTTTCTTTGTTTAGAACCAAGCTGCTGGTTGCTGGGCGGACGTGACATCAGACTATTGATGTGTAACGCAAGGTGCAGGTCCGTTAACCAAACGCATTCATGGGCTTGATTGAACTTTGTTCTAATGGACAAATAGTATGTGTTGGTTTGAGAGTGTTTCCATTACAAAAATGAGTCCATGACAATTTGGGTTATCAGACCTGCAAATATGTACACGTCGATATTTCCTCTTAGTTTTTAAATCAACACCAAAATATGGCCAAACAGCATGGATTGATGACGTCATAATTCCTATCACAAAATAAGGAGGCATAATTGTGTATAAATTGACTAGATAGAATCACGCCCGAAGATTTCACATTCAAGATAACGAGTTATCTCTAAGTCACCGATTACGATGACGATAATTCCATACCAAAATTAACGATACTGTTTTTCACTTTCCCAATTCATTCATTCCTCAAGGGGACACATTTATTTAAAGAGCAATTTTCTACAAGAGTTATCTAACCCTCCCGAGGGCTTTAGTTTCTGGGAACGGAGTAAATGTTCGTTGAATCTCTTGGAAGATGGTTTTGTTTATAGAAAACATTCGGATCACTTCAGGGTCTTTTCAGTTCCCAGTAACCGAGTACTTTTTGATCTTTCGGTTGTTTTGCGAACACTTTTACGTGTTTTTCTTACCCAGCCGTATCTATTGACGCGACAAGAAGTTGAAATTAACTTAAGACTACTGAAAACTTAATACGACAAGTAGATAATATTATGTTTATTATTGGCTCCTGTTTTGAGATCGTTTCAAAATCAAACATTTGTATTATAAAAAAATAAAATTGCCTTTTGAAATAGTTAGAGTTGGTTTGTTTTGGTTCAATTCTGGTGGGAAAGCGTTTATAATGAAGATTGGGTTACTCTGAAATGAAAATATGTTTTTGTTGAGCGAGTTTGAATTGTGATTACAAAATTCACAAATAATTTTTGACCTTTTGAAGTGGTGTCGTGAGATAGTTAGGGTTTTTAGGTAGAAATCAAAGTTTATATTGGGTAAATTACACACACACACACACACACACACACACGGATACACAAATACGAACAGATTGACTTACACTTATACAAACACATTTTAAAACAAACCCTATAAACACATGCATACACACATACACTCACACACACATATACACAAACATACACTATAACACACACATATAAACATATGCATGTACGGACACACACAAAAGATGTATTGACTATTTGGCTGAAATCAAAAGAAAGTTTAGCTGTAAAAATACAAGAAATTGCGTGGTGGCCAAATATTTTCCTAACACGTAATCAAACTGTTATTTTGTGTTTGGTTTGAAAGATCTGCTAGGCGAATGTTGACAAGACGAGCTGTCTTTATTTACCCGGGACCTGTTTTCATTTTCTCATCTGTCAAGGCGTGATATCAAAATATGGATTATGGAAGGAAAAGTCAAATAATAAACTAGAAATGTGACCCGTCGTCTGGAAACGGTATCATGTGGGGAGGAATCGGACCGCGAAAAACAAACAAAAAAAGTTTATAAAAAACAAACACAAAAAAAACAAAAACAAAACACAAACAATAAAAGGCAAACACATTTTAAAAGACAAAAACAAACAAACAAAGAACTTGAGTTTTTATATAGCTCAAAATCCACTAAACGTGATTTCTATCTTTGCCTTGATTGGAATGAAATTACTTGGTTTTGTCCTGGCCCTAGTCGGATGCCCTTGTTGAGAGGGAAACAGTCAAATGTATAGCTAGAGTTTTGGGAGATGATATTTTTTCCCTTGTAAATCTTCTCTGTTATGCACTGTATTATGTTTTGTTTATAATATATTATATATGATTTGTAAACATTTGAGTGTATTCCTCTTAGTGGACACCTATGCTTGTGTCTGGATGAGACTTTTAGGTGATCTCAAACTAAGTACTTTGACAGTGTAGTGTGCTCTTGGAATCTACATCTGCTGTTTCCTATCTGAAAAAATTCCCCTTTGTCTTACCTTTTCTTGGGTGCTTTAATTGTAATTCTAGAACTTTTTACTTTCCCATTTCTTTCCTTTGTACTGGCTCTGATATGACCTTAATGTGTTGCAAGCGCCGTAAAACCCTTTAAAAAAAAACAACAAAAAAAACAAAAAACAAAACGATATTACGTCGGGACCAATCGGACAGCCAGAAGTGACTTTAGGCCTAAATTATATTAGAGTACGTGAGAGAGAGAAAAAAAAACCCGGAAAAAGTCATGAGGCTGTTTCAATACGAAGAAGTCATCAAAAACATGTGAAATTTAGCGAGCAACAAGAACAGTAACTTAAGTTTAATACTTGGTAAGTTTGAGCATAAACCCACGATTGGTGAAGAAACTATGATGGTTATAACTAAGTCGTATAAACATTACGTTATCGAAAATGTCAAACTTGCGTCTTGTTTATAGATAGAACGAAGTTGACGTCACTCATGTCTTTGTTGTTGTTTTGTTTTTGTTTGTTTTTAGTTTTTGCCATCCATGCTTATGAGTAATTCTCACTAAACTGTATTAACAAGACTAAAAAATGTTCAAGGTTATACATACTTTTGTTTATTTGATCTGTTATATTTCCGGATGACAATGGTGTGAGTTTCTTAGACAAGCGCACAGCATCTATAACAGTGCTGTGTGACTAACGTAGAAAGTTACCCCGTCTTGCTGAAAACCAAATGACCTATCAGGATACATTCTTGAATGATATTTTTCTTCTAACAATGTTACATAATATAATAGTGTGGCTGGCTGAGAAACCCTGGAAAGATGCGCAAATTTCATAAATTGAGTTATGTATGCAGTGGTGTAGACCACATCTTTCTAGTCATTTACCACTTTAAATTTTCTTTCTATGTTTATTAGAACCCAAGTTATGATTTTTTTTCTGAATAAAATTTTGTTGCTATGGGAAACACTTTATCTTCGATTTTGGCACATATCTCGAATCGAGGCTTGCCGTATCCTTCCAGGTTTTCTCAACCAGCCTCATAATTCTCTAAACGACGCAGAAATAATATTTGATGTATTTCTAAAGATTCAATGGTCTCCAATGAATCCTGACTTGAATCCAATGAACTACGGCATAATATGGACAAGGATGTCAAACAACGTATAAGAGTCGTACAACGTTTTACACAAGAGCTGGGCTAAAAGATTCAATTCAAATTTCATGGAATCGAATCACGGTCTAGGACATAAGAAAATTAATTGGATCTCAGGGCGGAAAAGGCAACGTACAGTCATAAAACAAAATGGGAGATCGACAGATCACAAAAACAATTTGAGAATTAAGTCAAAATATTCGATGGAGCAAATTTGAGGTGTGTCTATTAAAACAATCGTCAAATCAATATATCTAATTATATTTTCCTGAACATTTGTATACATAAATTTCAATAAATTGGTTTGATTATTGTCAAAATTCAGACTTGCATCAGTTATGGTCTGGCAGTTATGGGCTTCTAAACTATTCCGGGTTTGTTTTTTTTGATATAGCTCCCAAAGTTTTCACTTCGATTATTTATAAGATAAGTTATCCAAAGCTGTGACCGCCATGAGTCTCACTGTGTTAGAATGTCTTGGTATCTATCCATCATGAACGGGATTAAAAACTGTCACAAGAGATTTTTGCCATGACAGATATTACCCACTGTCCGGAGTATTCAGGTGTAAAATGATTATCTGACCGTAAGAAGCGTTATCTCTGTATGAAAAAAGGAGGCTATAGCCCAACAGTCGTCATGTTTTGTCTGACATGTTTTAAGTGTTGCTGTCGTTAAATGACTCTCATCTTGGAAAAACATCTCTCAAACCTGAGACTTCAAGGATTACTTTGCGCCGAAGTATCAGGTTTGAGAGTGTTTTTTTTTTTTGTTTGTTTGTTTTGTTTTGTTTTGTTTTTTGTTTAGTTTTTTTTGTTTGTTTTTTTTTGCCAAGATGAGGGTCATTTAAATCGATCGATATTTGAATAACGAGTTTTCTGGCCAAATTTTTATATGCGTTTTTTTCAGAGTACGACAGTTAACTGATTGTAGTATTTCAATTAGTAGGGATGGCCAGTGACTTGGGAATCTGTCTTCAACCAGCTTTCTACCTCTTTCTATCGATCTCAAAGCTTTCTGTCGCCCTACGATAAAATATAAGATAGAAGATGTCACCGTAAGCGCAACTATAATATTTTCTGTTGGACGCTTTTTGCTGCTTGAAGCTGTGGAATGCAACCTTCCTGGCCACAGGGCAATGCCTTAACCACTCGGCCACTTCGCCCCCAAACAATGGTGTGTACATTAGTTACCTCTTTATTCTCTCTTTTAAAAGAATGTAAAGGGTTTTGCAATAATTATTGTTATGATAGGGAAAACCTTGAGTGTGGTATTTAGGAATCAGGACAATGAAAAGTTGGACGGCTCGTGTTTGGCGCGTGTTGCATTGAGTGCGAAATGTAGAAAAACATTTAATTGTAATCTACTGTACTTTGGTTATATCAAACTAAGAATGATCGTCGGATTAATTCGTTATAACGCACATTCGGCTCGTCTAAGCCTCTGTTATTCAAAGCCTATGCGAAGTCCAAGAGTTTGTTTGTTTTTTTTTGCCAAGATTAGTTTATTTAAATAGATCGATAAAATTTGAACGATCGCATTTTCTGGCCAAATGTTTAAATAAGTGTTTTTCCAGATTACAATCGTGGATTGGTTCAAGGCAGGGGTGATGAGATCCGTTTCTCGATAAAGCTAAGCCAGGTTTTGTGATGATGATGATGTTGATGATGTTATTGTTGTTTTTTGTTGTTGTTGTTGTTAGAGATGGCCAGTTATCTGTGTCAGTATCCGGACTCACCCAAGCACAGAATGGCAGACTTAACACGTGAAGACAAGACATCATTGCATAGCCAAATAACACACAGAACTTGGATGGGTCTTGCTTGCTTTCACAAAACTTCTTCTTATTCCATTTTGACCAGAATCTAACTTCGTTCGTGCGGCTCCGTGGTCTAGAGGTAAGACACTCGCCCTTTAATTCGAACCCGGAGTTCCCTGGTTCGAGTCCCGTTCTAGGTGGTGCAAATTTGAATTCTTGGAAAAGGCTACTTACTCACATTCTCTCACCGTACTAGGGTTAAAATTAGTACCTGGCCGTTAGCTGCGTTGGTTATTACTAGTAGGCGGGCGAAGTGGCCGAGTGGTTATGGCATTGCACTTTGACCCGAAAAGTCCCGGTTTAGAGCTCCGCTTCGGACACTTTCATTTTTTTTCCTTAGGCGAGATTATCAACCCCCAATTTGCTCACTTTGGACAGATTCCTCTTGACATGTGACATCTTGTTTGATGGACTGCCAAGTCACCGGGTATCTGATGGTGTAGTGGTAGAAGGGAGTCATTTTTAAATATTTCAGGTATACTATTTTCCCTACTATTATTAGTAATACCACCTTTTTCTCTTGATTCCGTTTATTATTTTTTTTCTCGTTCTTTTTCTCTTTCATGTATGTTACCATCAATTTTTTAAATATTAAAAATAAAAATTGAGCTTTTATATAGCACAATATCCACTAAATGTGCTCATAGCGCTTAACAAACGGTCGCTGAACAACAGCAACACGTAACGTGTAGAACGAGACATCTCAACAATGTTGGAACTGCCATTACTTCATCTTGAAAGAGGACATGTCGTATCAAAGTCTGCAAACGCTCAAAGAACGTTGGGACTGTCGTGTAGACAAGTATACTTTTTGATGGTCGCATCCAAGAACAATATACGGGACGCTCTAGGGAAACGGTCTACGTGTCGTTAATTATGAGAAGCGCGTTGTTGTTGTGCTGTGGTGTGATAGAGAAGATAATAAGTCTCTACATTTTTGACGTTTATTTTATTAAAAGAAAAGAGTTTTAAAATGGCTGGGTTATAATTTGTCCGTTGAAGAACACTATCTGCAGAAATGTGGTTTTGAGGAAAACGGCTTCAAAATTTCAATTTTTAAAGTGCCCTCTTTTACGTGCATTCTGAAGAAAAATAAATCAGTGAAGTATCATAATTGAGAGATTGTTTTTTTTTTTTTTGGTATGATTTTTAAAAACAAGATGATGGTTATTTTAATCCATCGATAAAATTTGAAGAATGTTTCCTTGCCAAAATATTAAAAACAATTTGTTTCTTTTAAGAGTAAGTCAAGATCTAGGATGGAATCCAGCCAGCCATACATATACAAACCGACAGATATAAACCATTGTGTGTTGTTGATGGCTTGCGACAGATACAACCAGGGGAACACACACACACACACACATATGTGTTAGCCTTGGACACAAGCCATTGTGTGTTGTCGATGAGCTGTGAGGAGACAAGAATGACGACGTAAATCAAGAAGACCCTCCTGTCTCGGCGACAAGACATGCTTGGCAAAACACATCAGCACGCATGCGTGAAATGACATTTTACCCACAAATCACCGCATATTAGGAGTTATTTGTTTGATACTTACTAAAGGGTGGAGGCACTTCTCTCTCGCAATCTGAAAAAATAAAACAGGTTTTTAAAAAATTTTGACCAGAAAACTCGTCCTTCATTTGAACTCGATCTATTTAAATGACCCTCATCTTGTTGAAAACTCTCAAACCTGGGACTTCTTGGAAAATTTCATTGACTTTCCAAGTTTTGAGAGTTTTTGACATGCGGAGTATCATTTTAATCTATCGACATTCCAAGGACGAGTTTTCTGGCCAAAACTTTTTGTAAAATGTATTTTTGTCATTGTAGGAAAGTCTGGAGTGGAGGACGGCTATTGTTACTCACCCCACTGTGACTCCATTTGAAATTGATTGTTGATCCCTCTTGACAGGAAAGGCCACGGGCTAAAAAAGAAGAAGAAGAAGAAGAAAAAGAAAAGGAATATTTTAGAATAAAAAAGGGGGAGGGAGGGAGGGGAGATTGATTATCTAAATAAATAAAGAGAAACAAGCAGAAGAAGAGGAATGCCTCTAGCGATTCCTCAATAAACGACTCATATTTTTCTATTTAATTTTTTTTTTTAGTTTCGTTTTGTTTTGTTGTGCTTTAGAAAAGAAAATGACATTTAATTTACGTTTCCTATTTCCGGTTCTGGATGTCAAACGTTTTACTTTTTCTCTTTTTTTTTTTGGTGGCTTTATAGTATGGTGTTCCCCATCTAACTGGAAGGTTTTTCGTTCGAGTCCCACTCTGGGTTGCGCAAGATTGAGTCCTTGAAGAAAGAGGGTACACATTATCTATTTGTAAAGCATTTTAAAGTGACTTTTTCTGAGTTCAATGTCGAAAAAGGACCGGTTCTAGGAACCGGAACCGGTCCTTGCGGTTCTCATTTCCCAGGAACTGTAGAACCGTGGTCCTTAAGCTTGCCTGGGACCGCCACGCACTACTTTTTCTCTCTTACAAAGTACGATTTATTTGAAATTTCAAGGTGACAGTTTTGCATTCATGTGGAATTATTTAAACTTGAGCTTTTATATAGCGCAATATCCACTAAACGCGCTCCAAGCGCTTTACAAGGGGCCCCTGGCCAACAGCAACACGTAACATTTAGAACGGGACATGACACCTGTTAGGCGATATTACAAATTTTTGTTTGGACAAAGACAACGCTGTTAACGGCCAGGTACTCGTTTTACACTTGAGTACGGTGAGAGAATGTGAGTAAAGGGCCTTCTCCAAGGACCCAACTATATGCCGAACGCGAGGCTCGAACCCCCGACCTTCTGATCCGAAAGCGAGTGTCATACCACTAGACCACATAGCCGCATATTTAGCGCGTTTCAACAAATGTGTAATGCCGATAATTGTCCTTCAGAGGGTCCCGATAGCTCAGTTGGTAGAGCACTCGCTTCACACGAAAAGGGACCGAGATCGAACCCCCCCCCCCCGGCTGCAGTCAAGAATATTCTCAGGCCCTTCTGTTCACCCAGCAGTAATTGGGTAGCTAGGTCTGTTAGATCTGACGGAAAGTACTTTGCGACAGACTAGCGTCTTATCAAACGAGTAACAAGATATTGCTAATGTCCTTTTCACGCTGTAAAAATGCTCATTATGATCTATTATGTTCCATTTGACACCTCCCCCCCCCCCCAATCCCCCCAACAATGTAGAAAAAAACTCGAATCCATCCATACAAGTTGTTTCCAATTTGACGTCCTCTTTTTTACAAGTTCGTCTTACATAAATCATCACTTACTACTGTTGAGCACTCATCGTCACCTGAGTCGAATGAGACATTTACTGTAAATCGTTTTTTTTTTTTTTTCAGACATTCTCACTCAATCGGTCACAGATTACGCTTGAATCGCTTGAATTTGTAACACGTTTTTGAGCTGAACTGGGCCAAGTGACACCAGAGTTGGGTTGGAGGTTCAACCTGGGACTACACTTCAATGAATAAATAAAGTGGGTCAACGTGGTCCAGATGTACGATCTTTGCTTCATACCCGAAAGGTATCGTATTCGAATACCCGTTGCACTGTGTGACCTTGAGCAAGCCACCTCAATCTAGGACAGTTTGCGGCGATGTACTGCTGCTGACGCCCGGATGATGATGATAATGATGATGATGATGATAATGATGATGATGATGATGATGATGAATGCATCTTTATTATTATCACTATCATTGTCATCGTCATTATCATCACCATCATCGTCATCGTCATCATCATCATCATCATCCATCATCATCATCATCATCATCATCATTATCATAATTTGAATAGCGACGATTTTATCACAGCCGTTGACATCATGTCACTAAAACCAGGAGAAACCACAACCTCAACAACCATCACACCATTACAATCACCACCACTACTACCAACAACAACAGTAACAACAACAACAACAACAACAACAACATTAACAACAACAACAACAACAACAAAACAACAACAACAACAACAACAACGCCATATCATTGTTATTATTATTATTATTATTATTATTATTATTATTATTATTATTATTATTATTATTATTATTATTATTATTATTATTATTATTATTATTATTATTATATCATTATTATCACTATTATTAATATTATCATTACTACTATTGTTATTATTATTATTATTATTATTATTATTATATTATTATTATTATTATTATTATTATTATTATTATTATTATTATTATTATTATTATTATTATCATTATTATCACTATTATTAATATTATCATCATTACTATTGTTATTATTATTATTATTATTATTATTATTATTATTATTATTATTATTATTATTATTATTATTATTATTATTGTTATTATTATTATTATTATTATTATTAATTATTATTATTATTATTATTATTATTATTATTATCATTATTATTATTATTATTATTATTATTATTATTATTATTATTATTATTATTATCATTGTTGTTATTATTATTATTATTATTGTTATTATTATTATTATTATTATTATTATTATTATTATTATTATTATTATTATTATTATTATTATTATTATTATTATTATTATTATTATTATTATTATCATTACCACCATCCACAGTATCTACAACATACTCATTGACCACCCAAATTTTGCCCACAAAAAGTCATGTTTTAACCACCCTGTTCTTCCCCTCCTTTTTCTAACTCTCCTTCTTCCTTCTC
>NC_088366.1:4667873-4670373 GCF_034508935.2 Berghia stephanieae | reverse complement strand
CGACCCGTGGAGTCGGAGTTTATCCCGGTTTCTATAGCGTGAAACGGACAATGGCATTAGCCTAGGATAGGAGGCAAATCTATCGAAAAGTACTCTCCGCCAGATCAAACAGACCCAGCTGCCCAGTTACTCCTGGGTGGACAAGGGGGGAATCAGAAAAAAACAAATCTTGACTGCATCGGGATCGATCACGGTTCCTTTGTGTGTGTGAAGCTAGTGCTCTACCAACTGAGCTATCGGAACCCCCTATAGGGGATACGTTTCTAACTCCTCTGTTTGCAAAGCAGTTTTTGGTAGCTGGGTCTACTAGGTATGGCGGATGGTATATAATCTTCTAATGCCTTCGGTTTTCTAATTGATTCTGATGTCTTTATTATCGCAGAAGGATTTTAAAACGACTGTTCTGCTCTATGAAAAACGTGCCAAACCGGAAACTTGGAAATAGGGCCCTGCAGTTGCCCAGTTGGTAGAGATCTAGCACTTCATACAGAGAGGTGGTTCGAATCTGAGTTTCGTTTGATTTTATCTCCTTACTCTCTTCCCCTCACACAGACTCTCTCTCTCTCTCTCTCTCTCTCTATCTCTCTCTCTCTCTCTCTCTTTCTCTCTCTGTCTCTGTCTGACACACATTATAGATAGATGGGCAGACAGATAGATAGATAGATAGATAGATAGATAGATAAATAGATAGATAGATAAATAGATAGGTAGATAGATAGATAAATAGATAGATAGATAGATAGATAGATAGATAAATAGATAGATAGATTGACATAGATCGATAGATAGATAGATAATAGATAGATAGATAGATAGATATATAGATAGATAGATAGATAGATATATAGATAGATAGACAGACAGATAGATAAATAGATAGATAGATAAATAGATAGGTAGATAGATAGATAGGTCGATAGATAGATAAATATATATATAGATAGATAGATAGATAGATAGATAGATAGATAGATAGATAGATAGATAGATAGATAAATAGATAGATAGATAGATAGACTGATTGATTGATTGATTGATTGATAGAGAGGGCAAGAAATAAAGAAAGTGTGTGTGTGTGTGTGTGAGAGAGAGAGAGAGAGAGAGAGAGAGAGAGAGAGAGAGAGACAACACTATATCAGTGTAAAAGATATTATTAATGTTTGGCTATAAAGCATTATATTAATTTAATAGCAAAATTAATGGGAGCGGTGAAGCATCCGATTGGCTTGAGAGACAGAGAAAGTGTATTGATGGGTAGAAAAACATGCCAATGTTAATTACTCCGTCCTCTGGAAAAACCCATATTTAAAAATTTGGCCAGAAAACTCGTCCTTCAAATATCGATCGATTTAAATGACCCTCATCTTGGCAAAAAACTCTCAAACCCGGGACTTCCCAGAAGTCCCGTGTTTGAGAGTTTTTTGCCAAGATGAGGGTCATTAAAATCGATCGATATTTGAAGGACGAGTTTTCTGGCCAAATTTTTTAATATGAGTTTTTTTCAGAGTAAACGACAGAGAGTGTGTGTGTGTGTGTATTGATGGGTATAAAAACACGCCTATGCCAATTATCATATCAGGGGCAACGATGAGACACAACCAGCAGCGATCGAATCAAAACAAGGACGTCGGAAGCCGTTCTAGAATATTCTTTAACGATAAATTGTAGGGGAAGGTTGGGGCTGGGGCTGGGGGGGGGGGGGGGGGGGGGGGGGTGGCGGTTATATTGAAAATCTGACACTGAAACTGAACTCTGTTATTGAATTCAAGAATTCTTCTGTTATTTTCTTCATTTGACTTTTGTGGGTCGCGATAGCTCAGTTGGTAGAGCACTCGCCTCATTTACAATCAAAGGGACCGAGTTCGATCCCCCGGTGCAGTCGAGATTCTTTTTCACTCACTCAGAAGTGATTTGGTACAGCTGGGTCTGTTAGATCTGGCGGAAAGTACTTTGCGATAGACTAGCGTCCTATCCAAAGGATCGCAAGCAATTGCTATTATCCGTTTCACGCTACAGAAACTGGTATAAACTCAGGCTCTATGGGCTTAACTGATCTGAAGGACTATTTATTTTCATTTGACTAAATCTCGCGCTTGTCTAGCTTTGTCTTGTAAATAGTATTATCTCCCTTAAGCTTAGAATATCTCGTGGCCCCTCTATAGATAGAACGAAGATGACGACACTCGGGCATTTGTTATTGTTTTTTGCCACCCATGTTTGTGAGTACTTCTCACTAAACTGGATTAACCAGGCTTTAAACGACCAAAATTACAGATAGATTTGTGTGTTGGTCCCTTATACTTCCGGATGGCAATGTTATGAACTTCGTATCCAAGCGCATACTATCTATATCTATGTATCAATGTCCGGCTTGGGATTGAGGGAGATTGACGACAATTGGTAGTAAAACCAAAGTAGTAAATCCAAAGTAGTAAATCCAAAGTAGTAAAACCAAAGTAGTAAATCCAAAGTAGTAAAACCAAAGTAGTAAATCCAAAGT
>NC_088366.1:4660373-4662873 GCF_034508935.2 Berghia stephanieae | reverse complement strand
CATTGATACATCATGCATGTCGGTAACCTGTTGTGATATAAATCTACTGTCGACATCAGCCCGTGTTAAAACAACATGGCCGCCAGCAACGTAAACAAAACACCAACATAGATGTACAACCAACTTTTTTTTATGGGACAGTGTGGCTCAGCGGTACGGTCTTTGCTTCGTACCCGTAAGGTACCGAATTCGACTACCCGCCCCGTTGTGTGGCCTTGAGCAAGTCACCTAGCCTTAGCTCAATTTGCGGCGCTGCACTGCGGCTGACGCCTGGGTTATTCCAGTCTTCCCTTGGAATAGACCCTAAAGAAAAATTTTCCCTTAGGGATGAATAAAGGGAATTTGTTTTTATTTATTTTCAAGTTTTTTTTCCGTCTTTTATTGTTTTTTTATTTGTTTGATTGTCGGTTTGTGTGTTCTTGATTTTCTAAATTCTCAACTTGACTGAAGGGCTGTCTCTTAATTTCATAAGAACAAAATATTTTGTAAAGTAGTTCTTAGGAGTCCATGATGAGTCGGAGCTTATCCCGGGTTTTATACCGTGAAAAGGACAGTAAGAATTGGTTGCTACTCTTTTGATAGGAGGTTAGTATCATATTATCACGAAGTACTTTCCACCACATCGAACAGACCCGGCTACCCAATCACTGCTGGATGCACAGGGGAGTAAAAAAAAAACACAAAAAGTCTCGACTTATCCCAGGATCGATCTAGGTCCCTTTGCTTGTGAAGCGAGTGCTCTACCAACTGAGCTATCTATGTCATCTACAAAAACTGCGGGATGAAGACAATACGGATCTCTTGTGAAAAACATTTTTTAAACACCTCCTTTTTGTTTTTGTTTCTGTTTCTTGTTTTTGTTTTTGTTTTTTGTTTGTTTATCGTTTGTTTTTATTTGTCTTTGTTTTTTTTTTTTGTTTTGTTTTGTTTGTTTGTTTGTTTGTTTGTTTGTTTTTGTTTTTTGTCGGTGTTGTTTTTGTTTTTTTTAATTTATTTTATCTATTAATTTTTGTCTTTCTTAAGAAATAGACTTTCGAGTCAGAATATGACACATTATATATATGCGCGTGTGTGTGTGTGTGTGTGTGTGTGTGTGTGTGTGTGTAAAAGATCAAACACCATCATGATAGTTGTGCTTAAACAAATTTACAGGTCGCAAGTACCTGTTTTTTGAAAACAAGTCCGCGTGCTTTAACTTTACCAAATAAAATAACTGATCACTTGTCTTGATTTTTAAAAACACCAGTCTTAAAAGTGTCATGCAGATTGTCAATTCCTTAAAAGGATAATTCAGTTTTATTTTTCTACTGCATTCTTACCCAGCTGTTCTGACTGGTAACATTGATCTGTTATTGAACCGAGACACTAACGACTCGGCCTCGTCAGTCATTACTCAGTTACTATTTATAGACACACATAATCAGGTGTCACGGGGACGTATAAGGGCATAATCTCGGAACGACCAAACAGACGGCTATTTATAGATACCGTCTAAGCCATGAATGGTCAAAATTCAGGATTGCGGGGATACGAAAAAGGCAAAAGTCACTGGCAGGCAGAGCACCGTGATGTGTTACTATTTTTATAAACTTGCAAGTGAATCACATTTTCCTAGAATCGAGTGAATCATAGCACCTTGTCAATGGACACAGACTTGTATATAAGACGCGTGCTTTTCCTGGACCTGTCAGAACTCACCTCAGCGATAATAAATACAACGTTTTAGCCAGTTATTCTACACTTGTACAATTCCTAGTATTAAAAACACTTTCAAGAAAACCAAAGGTAAGAATTACTTTGTTGGGATATAAAAATAATAATAGTTATAACAATAATAATAATAATAATAATAATAATAATAATAATAATAATAATAATAATAATAATAATAATAATATAATAATAATAATAATAATAATAATAATAATAATAATAATAATAATAATAATAATAATAATAATAATAATATAATGATAATAATAATAATAATAATAATAATAATAATAATAATAATAATAATAATAATAATAATAATAATAATAATAATAATAATAATAATAATAATAATAATAATAAAAGTGTTACCTGGAAGTGATATTGATGTTGAAATGTGAATTGATGATTATCTTTTAAAATGACAATTTGGTTAGGCTTAGCTGATGATGTCATAATATAAATAAACATAAAATTCGAATTTCTCATCGTTTTACTTCATGTTCCCAGTTTAGAATCTTGTTCACCCCAACATAATATCGATTTGAGGCGAGGGGTCAAAATTTTGACAGAATTAAAATTTTCTCCGTCTCGTTTACTCGGACATAAATTGTGATATTGGTCACATGTACCCTGACCTTTTCTTATCAATCGAATCACCCCCCCCCCCCTGCACCCAACCTTCTACCCACGCCACGCTAACATTTCATTCATACTGCAACCACCATTGAGTACAAGTTATTTTGCATTATATTTTATTTGCTTTCTACGTTAATTTGTGCATTGT
>NC_088366.1:4645373-4647873 GCF_034508935.2 Berghia stephanieae | reverse complement strand
TACCCTTAAAGTCTGACACTGACCCAATTATTATGTGAGAGAAAATTATGAAGTGAGTCGAAAATTGCCAGAAGACAATAGAGAATAGAAATTTCGCGGTGATGGTGGCTCGAACCGTAGCCATCGTTAACATATCGCCTGACACAAGAACCCTCTAGGACTGGCAGTGTGACATCATTTTTTTAGGTTTGTGTAGGGTCTAGTGAGTTGTCGTTAGGAGAGCTCAAGGAAACAAGTTATTCCATTGGTTGAACTATTGAATACAACTCACGATTTGTTTTCTTTTGTTGCAAAAGACTGGCCTTTTGACGTCATTTTTTGGTCAGTGTCAGGCTATAACTTTACAATGGCTACGCTCGAACCCACGACTTTACTCGTACGACAACTCCGCCTGGCCGTGAGAGGGACGCTATACAGTCGACGTGATTCACCACTCCAGCCCCCATCGCCGCCGCCAAATTTTTATTCTCTATTGTAATTCCGACAATTGGATTCAATAGTCTGATGTCACGTCGCCCAGCAACGGCGAGCAGCTTGGTTCTAAAAAAGAAAATTTGTACTTTTTATTCTTCATGCTGGCTAGAACTTTTCATATGTTATGTGATCAGAATGTATAAAAGTCTAAACAAGATCACATTTATTATGTTTTTTTACTCTGGATACACTTTTATGCTCGTCGGGGAAATATTTCATAAGGGCGTCCGCCGTTGTTCCAATAGTTTAGAGTCAGTTACTAAGTTACTATGCGTCATTACGAGGGAAGTGACGCCATGACTGTTGAAGGCTATTTTCTACTCACCTCATTTTCTCTTATTATCAACAAAATTGCCTGCTCTACTCACCTTTCTGAATTGTTATGTGACAATGTTGAATTACAAGGCGACCATCAGCAAGAAAAAAAGTGAACATGGGTTTTCGACAGACGTTAATTCAAGAAAAAAACGTTTATCATCATCATCATCATCATCATCATCATCATCATCATCATCATCATCATCATCATCATCATCATCATCATCATCATCATCATCATCATCATTATCATTGTCATCATCATCATTATCATCATCATCATCATCATTATCATTGTCATCATCATCAACACCGTCATCATGCTTTGTAAAGCGCTTTGAGCACGTTTAGTGGATATTGCGCTATATAAAAGCTTTTTTTAAATGATCCCTTTAGTTGAATAGAGAAGAAAGGTGGTGACATCAAACCCTCCACTCTTTTGGTTCCTAAATCGTTGGAGGTTTGTATGTATGTAACCAGTACTTTGGAGTACTAACAATGTATAGGGAATGA
Organism: Berghia stephanieae; assembly: GCF_034508935.2. Lineage (NCBI taxonomy): Eukaryota > Metazoa > Mollusca > Gastropoda > Nudibranchia > Aeolidiidae > Berghia > Berghia stephanieae. The sequence continues at coordinate 4,646,568 of NC_088366.1, read as the reverse complement.
GATTAGCGGAAGAGTAGCCTCCCTTGATTGCACGTCACCCATAGTCTGTGACGTCACGGCGGAAAAGTTATTAGAGAGAGAACGTCATGTTGGTTGTGCGCATGCGTCTCTTGTCCTACAGATTCTTAGGATTACGTAAAAGAGCGAGGATGGATGATCTTTATTGACGAACAACATACATAATATCTAGGCTAGAAAATCAGATGCCATTCCATCACTCTGACACCAGAAGATCAATTACACAAGGTATGAATCCAGTCCTCATGAAGAGTGGTTTTACACTTCTAATGAAATAAGAACCAGTTTTTTGGACATCACAGTTTTCTTCCCTTTTGACACATAATTTAACGATGGCTACGATACAACTCTCTCTCTCTCTCTCTCTTTCTCTCTCTCTCAGTCTCTCTCTCTTTCTCTCTGACTCTCTCTCAGTCTCTCTCTCTCTCTCTCTCTCTATCTTTCTCTCTCTCTCTCAACCAAGCGGTGGATGCCGTTTCAATTGGATCCCGAGTTCTGGCTCTCTGACAACGTGTTATATTTATTTTCTGTTCTCATCTGACCTTTATCTAATAATAATAATAATAATAATAATAATAATAATAATAATAATAATAATAATAATAATAATAATAATAATAATAATAATAATAATAATAATAATAATAAAAGACATTTGTTGAGCGCTGTCCATGAAACCAAACATCTTAAAGCGCTTTAAAGATAATGAATTACGTAACGAACATATTATGTATAGTCAAAATGAAATATTGAAACAAAATACACATTTTTAAAATAATAGTAGATATAAAAACATTACAATCGGAATGGTGTAAAATGAAATTTGAAAAACTGGGCTTTTAAAGCAGATTTGAAGTTTGAGATATTCTCGATTTTTCTAATGGGTTGGGATCGGGCATTCCAGAGTTTGGGGCCATAACATTAACAATTTATAGATAGAATGAAGATGACGTCATTCAGGTCTTTTTTATTTTTGTTTTTTTGCCATCCACTTTTATGACTAATTCTGACTGAGCTGTATCATACAGACTATAAAATATGTTCATGGTCACACATAGATTTGTGTGTTGGTCAGTTATACTTCCGGATGGCAATGTTGTGAGCTTCTTAGGCAAGCGCATGCTATATATATGATTTCATACGCAGAACGAATCAGAGTTTGATATAGATAGAATGA
>NC_088366.1:4610373-4632873 GCF_034508935.2 Berghia stephanieae | reverse complement strand
GTTTTAGGTTACACATAGGTTTGTGTGTTGGTACTTTATATACAGCTGGCGGATGAGTTTTTAAAAAACTAAACGCATAGCATCAATACATAATATAAATAAGTAGAATGAAATGAAATGAAATGAATACATTATTTCTTGTCGTCAAAAATACATATTTTACCTACATTGTTTATACATAACAAGAACCATTAACAATGACAACAAAATATAAAAATAATAATTTGAAAAATGATGTATTAATGATGTATATTTTCTAAATAAATTCTGATTAAAAATCACGAATCCCTTTAAGGCTTTTCACCGACATAAATATTTTTTAAGAATACTTTGCACATAAATTAAATATAGATAGAATACACTTGGCTAAGAAGCTCACAACATTGCCATCCGGAAGTATAACGGACCAACACACAAAACTGTGTAACCATGAACTTTTATAGTCTAGTTAATACAGTTTAGTGAGAATTACTCACAAACGCGGATGGCAAAATACAATAACAAAGGCTTGAGTGACGTCATCTTCATGCTATCTATTAGTATGTACTGTTATACATAAAAATTGGCATGTCTCACTGTTTCATTAAAGATGAATATCAAATATACTTAAGGTAACAGAAAACACATCTGAACCAGTCTGAGAATCTGCCACCTTTGTCATAAGAGTCTCTCAAACAGATTCGAATCTGTCTGTTCTCATATTCCCTGGCAGATTATTCCACGAAACTGCAGCGGCATAACGAAATGACTGTTTACCGTAATGGGTTGTTATGATGTATGGGACATTTACAGTATTGATGTGCCTAAAATAATATTTTCTTTCTTTGAAAGATACTACATTTTCTAGACATTTTGGGGATAACTTATGAACATTTTTGATTGTTTCTGTTGCCATTGTTTGCATTGGTTTGGTTTCAAGGGGGATAACTTTATCCCTTGTTAATAACTCTTCGTAAGTGCCGGCATAGATAGAATGAAGTTAACGTCACTCTGGTCTTTGTTATCGATTTTTGCCATCCGTGTTTATGAATAATTCTCACTAAACGGTATAAACCAGACTATAAATCTTCTTAGTTACACAGAGATTTGTGTATTGGTCCGTTATTCTTCCGGATTGCAATGTTGTGAGCTTCTTATCCAAGAGCATACTATCTATAGTCACTGTAGATGAATCTGAGAGCAAGTTTTTGTATTTTTCCCCATTTTCTTAGTTTTTGATCTTGAGCAGAATTGCCATATAAATGGACAAAACTTAGAATTTCATAAAATAAACGTATGGGAAATTGTTAGTTTATTTAGTTTGGAGAGGTGTCTTCCTATTCTTTTCAACACAATTAGTTGTTGAGAGGCCTTTCTGCATATTTCCTTGGCGTGAAAGTCAAATTTTACTTGGTAGTCAATATCAATTCCAAGTAACTTTACCGTGTCACCACGTGATATTGTTACTGAATCAATATTAAATAGTGGGGACTTATTCTGTGTTTTTTTTTTTTTTTTTTGCCTACAGCTAGAGCCTGGAACTTGTCTAGATTGGCCTTCGTGCAATTTATATGGAACCAATGGGAGCGATCTATATTCATGTTTTCGTCCAACCGAGTCATCAATCACGTGATTTATTGCTGTCCATCGTAAACTTATTGCCTGTCACTGACCAGAAAATGAAGTCAAATGACCAGTCTTTGGCCACACAATAAAAAACAAAAATTGGGAGTTGTATTCAATAGTTCAACCAATAAAATAACTTGTTACCAAGAGCACCACTAACGACAACTCATTAGGCGGTGCAAAAACCAAATAATGACGTCAAAAGACCAGTCCTTTTGGGTCTCAGTGTCAGGCTATAACTTAACGATGGCTACGCAACATACCGTTATGAGATGGTGGGTCGCAAATAAAGTATATATTATGGAATGTGCCGCTATGTGGTCTTGTGGTATGAAACTCGCTTTCGGATCGGGAGGTTCTGAGTTCGAAGTTCTAGCCTCGCTCGGCGCATAGTTGAGTCCTGAAAAAAAACTCTTTATTCACATTCTCTCACCATACTCAGATGTAAAATGAGTACCTGGTCGTTAACAGCGCGGTCTCTGTGCGTAAAAATTATTTTAATATCGTCTTACAGGCGTCATGTCCAATCCTACATATTAGGTGTTTCTGTTGGTCAGGGACCCCTTGCAACGCGCTTTAGAGCACGCTTAGTGGATATTGCGCTATATAAAAGCTCAAAATTTTGTTTATTTTTTCTTTCTTTTTAAAAAATAAACATGATCTTGATTTCACCGCCAAAAAATCCACTCTTCTCCTGACCGATCGAACTGAACACCTGGCTGGCCCATCTCAAATAAAGCAGACGATAAAACAATACCCGGCATTTTGTATTCATCATTTATTTGCTCCCATGTCGTTTATTACCCCCGACAACCTGCCCCATTCTAGTGTATGTGTGTGAATGTGTGAAAGAGAAAGTGCTTTATCTCTTGTGTGTGCCTGATATCTCTATCAATACCCATTGTAGGAATAGCATGTTATTTGTTAAAGATATTTAGATTGCCCAGTTGGGGCTCTCCAGACTTTATTCTTCCCCAAATTGTTCACACAAAGCCTTCAACAAGTCTCTCGTACCTTGGTAAAACCCATATTTTAAAATTTGGCCAGAAAACTCGACCTTCAAATATCGATCGATTTAAATGACCCTCATCTTTGGCAAAACCTTTCAAACCTGGGACTTGGTGATGTTCTAGATTTTACAGTTTTTGCCAAGATGAGGGTCATTTTAATCGATCGATATTTGAAGGCCGAGTTTTTAGGCCAAATTTTCAAAAATAGGTTTTTCCAGAGTTCGACAGAATTGTCTTTAGTCCACGGGGCGTGTTATGAACAGTCCGTAAGTTATTTTAACACTTTCCCTTCAAAGGACTGGGAAGGAAGGAATTGTGTCGTTCTTTCGCGTGTTTCGTGTTTGATCAGAGGCCGATATCTCCGTCATTTGTGGACACAGGACGAGCTGCTGTAGCGTTGGAACCACGACAATATGGGATCTGCTTGAAGGTGGTCGGTTGGTTGGTTGGTGATGGTCGTGGTGGTGATGGGGAGGGGGGTGGGGGTGTCTGAAAGAAACAGGTGGTCCATTTCAGGTGATGAGAGTGAATGGGAAAAGGTGATAGAGATTGAGAGAGAGAGAGAGAGAGAGAGACAATATTTGCTGGAAATCCCACGGACCACCCTCGATGTTTCCCAATGAAGAGAAGATCGTACGTGCCTGCCCTGCTCTGTCTGCCTCCAAGTTCTCTTTGGAATCGTCCATTATTCAAACTCAATAAAGACGATTATTCACGAATCCTGATCTAATTTATTTGTTTTTCAACCAAATCACACCATTGGTTGAGGGAGGGGGGGGGGGTTGCGGAGTAGTTAAGGCATTGCACTGTGACCGGATGATCCTGGGTTCGATCCCCGCTTTAAGCACCTTCATTTTTTTTATCCCCGCCCCACCACACAAACACAAACACACACACACACACACACATATACAATTTGGACATTACGGATGCTTCCTGTTGACGTCATACGTCTGTCTGATTGATTATCTATATGCCTATGTGGTCTTGTGTTATGACGCTCGCTTCCGGATCGGAAGGTCCTGGGGTCGATGAAAATCAGTCTGCCATGACTGGGGATTGAACCAAGACCTTTAGAAGATCCGAGGCTGGGTGTGAGGCAGTCTGATTTTTTTAAAAATTATTTATATATATATATATATATATTATTATTATATATTGTTCTTTTTTTTGTTTTGTTTTTTTTTTTTTTTTAAATGTTTATTTTTTTTTATCTTTTATTTTTTTCTGCCAGCGACATTAAGCAAAACACAAAGAAATGTAATTAAATTTAAAATAAACAAAAATAGAAAACCGAAGCAATGAAATAAGACATTGAATTCCCTTCCTTTGATATTTCAAATTGTTATTTTTTGCATCAAGCCAAAAATAGAATTAATGAGATTTGTGTCAGAAATGAATCTAATTAGAAATCCTGTTTCCAATTTGATGTTGAATGCTTACGTATTTCGTCACTACCGCACCACCCTGCATCAAACACGAACGCTGTACTGTAGCTTTAATTGATACTTTGCGTTCAGCTAAAATACTCGTAACATCCGCCAGCAGCATATAACGTTGCAACACACAAAATTATGTGTAATCATAAACGTTTATTGTCTCATTAAGTAAGAAATTCGCCTAAGGAGCAGGCATTGGTGTGAGACAAAGGTCTGGACAAGTGTGGCCTTCGTACAGTTATGTCCTGACACTGTGGCCTTCGTAAAGTTATGGCCTGACACTGTGGCCTTCGTAAAGTTATGGCCTGACACTGTAGCCATCGTAAAGTTATGGCCTGACACTGTGGCCTTCGTAAAGTTATGGCCTGACACTGTGGCCTTCGTAAAGTTATGGCCTGACACTGTGGCCTTCGTAAAGTTATGACCTGACACTGTGGCCTTCGTAAAGTTATGGCCTGACACTGACCAAAAAATGACGTCAAAATTCCAGTCTTTTGTCACAATAGAAAACAAATCGTGAGTTGTATTCAATAGTTCAACCAATGGGATCATCATGTGTTTCATTGAGCTCTCCAAACGACAACTCAATAGATAGTTCGAAGATGACGTCACTCAGGTCTTTGTTATTGTATTTGCCATCCGCATTTTATGAGTAATGCTCACTGAACTGTATTAACCTTACTATAAACATTCGTGGATACACACAGTTTTGTGTGTTGGTCCGTTATACTTCCGGATGGCAATGTTATGAGCTTCTTAGCCAAGCGCATACTATCTATAGGCTGTGCAAAAACATTTAATTTGTGTCTCTGTGTGTGTGTGTGTTTGTTTTTGGGTTTTTTAAAATTTGTTTTTGTTTTATGTTTTGTATTTTATTCCAATCTTCTTTTTTTTCTTGTTTTTTGTTTTTTTTTTGTTTTAGAAATTAGAGTACCTCCACGTAGAATATTGTCTTGCAAAGACACCTGTCACCAAAAAATAACAAAACAAAAAAATAATAAAAATAAAAAAAAACAACAAAAACCAACACAATTTTAAGTAACAAAAATACCTAAATTACAAAAACAAAAGAAACAAAACAAAACAAAAATCCTCCCAGCTGTAAGCTTCTAAAGCAGGAGCAGGTGGAGTCATTAGAACGAAGACAGGAAATTAACATTGTTTTCATCCAATGATTGGATGATCACTTCCAGGCGGGATTCGAGTCCAATGGAACTCATCAATATGTCTTTGTAACTTATAGATAGTATGCACTTGGCTAAGAAGCTCATAACATTGCCATCCGTAAGTATAACGGACTAACACACAAAACTGTGTGTATCCATGAACGTTTATAGATTGTATGCGCTTGGCTAAGAAGCTCATAACATTGCCATCCGGAAGTATAACGGACTAACACACAAACTGTGTGTATCCATGAACGTTTATAGATTGTATGCGCTTGGCTAAGAGCTCATGACATTGCCATCCGGAAGTATAACGGACCAACACACAAAACTGTGTGTATCCATGAACGTTTATAGATAGAATGCGCTTGGGTAAGAAGCTCATGACATTGCCATCCGTAAGTATAACGGACCAACACACAAAACTGTGTGTATCCATGAACGTTTATAGACAGTATGCTTGGCGTAAGAAGCTCATGACATTGCCATCCGTAAGTATAACCGGACCAACACACAAAACTGTGTGTATCCATGAACGTTTATAGTCAGGTTAATACAGTTCAGTAAGCATTACTCATAAACGCGGATGGCAAAAAACAATAACAAAGACCTGAGTGACGTCATCTTCGAACTATCTATAAATTCTCTTTATTCATCCCATTGGAGGAATTTTTTCTCTAGGGTCTATTCCAAGGGGGGACTGGAATAACCCAGGCGTCAGCCGTAATGCAGCGCCGCAAATTGAGCTAGGGCGAGGTGACTTACTCAAGGCAACACAGCGCAGCAGCGGTGGGTGATCGAACTCGGTACCTTTCGGGTACGAAGCAAAGCCCTTACCGCTGAGACACGCTGCGTCTGTTGACGAGAAAGGTCCACGTCTTGTCACAATCACCCAGTAAACTGGCGTAGGAGGAAGGTCCACGTCTTGTCCCATTCACCCAGTAAACTGGCGTAGGAGGATGGTCCACGTCTTGTCACAATCACCCAGTAAACTGGCGTAGGAGGAAGGTCCACGTCTTGTCACAATCACCCAGTAAACTGGCGTAGGAGGAAGTCCACGTCTTGTCCAATCACCCAGTAAACTGGCGTAGGAGGAAGCTCCACGTCTTGTCACAATCACCCAGTAAACTGGCGTAGGAGGAAGGACCACGTCTTGTCACAATCACCCAGTAAACTGGCGTAGGAGGAAGGACCACGTCTTGTCACAATCACCTAGTAAACTGGCGTCGGAGGAAGTTCCACGTCTTGTCACAATCACCCAGTAAATTGGCGTAGGAGGAAGTTCCACGTCTTGTCACAATCACCCAGTAAACTGGCGTAGGAGGAAGTTCCACGTCTTGTCACAATCACCCAGTAAACTGGCGTAGGAGGAAAAACTTGTATGAAAAAAGAAGGCCAGAAAAGTCGTCCTTCAAATTAAATGTCGATCGATCTTAGTGACCCTGACCTTGGTAAAATCTTTCAAACCTGAGACTTTGCGAAGTCATTTTTATATGCGTGTTTTTTTCCAGAATGCGGCAATGGGCATGATCTATATTAACTTTCCATGTGCTGGAAGTCATTGGTCACATTGAAAAATATGCTCAAAGTGAACTACATAGTGAAAAGTGTTCACAGATTTTGAACTACCTAACAATATCATTGGCTTTTGTGTTCAGCTTGACACATGGGTATGTTTACAACTTTTATAAACAAAGCAGCGTGTTTGCATTTGTTCAGAAATGTCCAATTTTTGGACAGTTCCAAATCACGTGATTGGTGACTCGGTTGGACGAAAACATGAATATAGATCGATCCCACTAACTAGTAACTGGTGTAGAGGCTAAACTGTCCACAGTAGAACTGGCACTCTTTATTTTTGTTTGTTTACGAACGTGAGATTTTATATAGATAGCGCAATATCCACTAAATGTGCTCAAAACGCTTTACAACGGGTTCCCAACCAACAGCAACACGTTACATGTAGAATGAGACATGACACCTGTTAGGCGAATTTACATCTTTTTCTCCCTCGACAGAGCCAACGCTGTTTACCGCCAGGTACTCATTTTACACTTGAGTACGGTGAGAGAATTTGAGTGAAGAACATTTACAAAGATTCAACTATGCGCCGAGCGAGTCTCTAACCCAGGACTCTCTCTCTCTCTCTCTCTCTCTCTCTCTCTCTCTCTCTCCCTCTCTCTCTCTCTCTTCACACACACACAGAAACACACACACTCACCACACATAACTCACACCTAAACAAACACACAAACACAGACACACACACACAAACTCTAACACACACATAGACATATACACACAAAATAACTGACACCTAAGCAAACACAAACACAAACAGACAACTCTCTCTCTCTCTCTCTCTCTCTCTCTCTCTCTTTCTCACCCTCTCTATCTCTCTCTCTCTCTCTCTCTCTCTCTCTCTCTCTCTCTCTCTCTCTGCGTGTCACACACAAACACACACACACACAACAATAACTAACACCTAAGCAAACACAAACACAAACAGACAACTCTCTCTCTCTCTCTCTCTCTCTCTCTCTCTCTCTCTCTCTCTCTGCGTGTCACACACACACAAACACACACACACACACACACACATACATTGACGTAGGACTGAATACACCAAATCATTGTTCAATTCAATTCGACAGGTGTAAAAACAAGTTTAGGATTAAATTATCAATTTGTCATGGAGGTTCCCCAAGCACCCCGTAGATTTCTATTAGCATGAGATGGGGAACGGAGCTTTCTATTTTCTATCATAAGGGACACAATGAGATCTATATATAATATGAGGTCACCACTAGTGAATCTTTTAAATCGATTCTTTCTGCTATGAGGTAATTTGAATACAGCTTTGTTTTTCGGAGAATACCGGACACCTTTTCGGAGAATACCGGACACCTTCAGAATAATGCTCATCTTTGAGATTGGATGAAGAAACAGAAACAGGTTCCGGTCAAGATTCGTGTTATGCTTTTTGTTTTTGTTTTTGTTTTTGTTTTTCTTTTCTTCTTTTTTTTTTCAGAACAGGGCAGCATACCGTGGCCATCGTTAACTTATAGCCTGACACTGACTAAAAAAATGACGTCAAAAGACACGTCTTTGGCCCCAGAAGAAAACAATTCGTGAGTTGTATTCAATAGTTCAACCAATGGGATCACTTGTTTTTCCCTTCAGCTCTACTACCCAAAACTAAAAAATGACGTCAACTATGTCATAGAGGGTTCTAGTGTCAGGCTATATGTTAACGATGGCTACGGCTACGGGCATAGACTACACAGTTTCTTCAAATGACAGAAATTAAGATCTCATCTTTGCCGTCAATTCGATTTTAAAAAGACTATTTATAGTAACTCGTGTTTACTGATGTAGCACCGTTTTGGAACGACGGGTCACATATGATGTTGATGATCATCTAATTAAAGTGTATGGCCATGTTGTGTTTATGTGTCTGTCTGTTTATTGTGTTTGTCTTCGTGTACGAGGGATTATAGGGAGGGGGGGATGAGGAATGGGTGATAGTAGAAGTGTCTCATTTGAAATGGTAGAGAGAATGGGGGGAAAGGGGAAAAGGGGGCGGGGAGTGGGGGGGGGGGGGTCTTGAGATTATTGTGCGGTGGGTCAGTTAATCTCTGTAATCCACCAATCCTGCCAATACCGGCGTTTTGTCCACGGAGAATTCTAGAAACCGCACGGGTAATTAATTAATTAATGTGTTCTCTACTCTGGTGAGCTCCGAGTGTTTTTGGTAAACAAAACAAACCGCCAGGGGAATGGGGAAGTAACTCAACTCGTGTCCGGGCAGATTTTGTCCTGTTTTGATTGTCGCTGTTGGAGTTTATAATAATTTATGAAAATATTGTAGTGGTGGGCGGATGGTTGATACATTGGTGAGGGGTGGGGGACAAGTGGGGGGGGGGGGGGGGTTGAAGAGGTGAAATTTATAAGAGGACAAGAGGAGGTGGTAGTTTAGGAAGAGAAGAGAATAGATTAATGAGAGGACGGAAGGAAGAGGTAGAGAAGAGGGAAGTGTGGTGGAATGGGACGGGGAGGAATTGAAAGAGGGGGAGGAGAAGAAGAAGGTGGAGGAGGGGGAGAATGAAAAAGAAAGAAGAAGAAGAAGAAGAAGAAGAAGAAGAAGAAGAAGAAGAAGAAGAAGAAGAAGAAGAAGAAGAAGAAGAAGAAGAAGAAGAAGAAGAAGAAGAAGAAGAAGAAGAGGAGAGAAGGAGGAGGAGGAGAAGAAGACAAAAAGAACGAAAGAAAGAAAGAGGATGAAGAAGAAGAATTTTATGCAGTGGTGGATATTGCAAGAATGGTCACACATACAGGAGGAGTGGGAAGGGGAGGAGATAGATGAAGATGAGGAATATGAGGAGGAGGAAGAGGAGGAAGAGGAGAAGGTGAGGAGGAGGAGGAGGAGGGGGAGGAGGAGGAGGAGGAGGAGGAAGAGAAAGAGGATAAGGACGACGACGATGAAGACAATGACGAGTACGACGACGACCACGACGACGACGACGATGATGATGATGATGATGATGATGATGATGATGATGATGATGATGATGATGATGATGATGATGATGATGATGGAGGAGTGGTGGTGATGGTGAAGAAGAAGAAGAAGAAGAAGAAGAAGAGAAGAAGAAGAAGGGAAAGAAGAAGAAGAAGAAGAAGAAGAAGAAGAAGAAGAAGAAGAAGAAGAAAGAAAGAAAAAAGAAGAAGAAGAAGAAGAAGAAGGAGGAGGATGAGGAGGAGGAGGAGGAGGAGGAGGAGGAGGAGGAGGAGAAATGAATGAATGAGAACGCTTTTAAAATAAATAACAGGCCTCCCTAACTATAAGTCTTCAGCGTGCCCAATCAAGGGCGGGCGCCATCGGACACGACACGGGGGGCCACAGGGGGCTGTTTGTGTAAGTGTGTCAGTGTGTCAAAAGTAATTATGATGTGTTTGTCTATCACGTCATCTCATTAACCTCTGACACGCCACAACAACACACGCTAGGTATTCCAATATGCTTCAACAGTCTGATCGTCACTTCCTTCCTAATGACGCATGGTAACTTAGTAACACTGGCTCTAAACTATCGGAACAATGGCGGACGCCCGTATGAAATATTTCTCCGACGAGCATAAAAGCGTATCCAGAGAAAAAAAAAAAAACCCATTAAAATTCTGATCATGTTTTGACTTTTACACATTCTGATCATAAGACATATGAAAAGTTCTAGCCAGCATGAAGAATAAAAAGTACCAATTTTCTTTGTTTAGAACCACGATGGCCGCCGTTCCTGGGAGACGTGACATCAGACTATTGAATCCAATTACGGCCAATGAAAAAGGAAAAGAGAAAGGAGGAGAAGAGATAACACAAAATGTAGCGACGGAAATATTATAGGGAACGAGATTAGCGGAAGAGTAGCGTCCCTTGATTGGACGTCACCCATAGTCTTTGACGTCACCGGCGCAAAAGTTATTAGAGAGAGAACGTCATGTTGGTTGTGCGCATGCGTCTCTCGTTCTCGCTTCCGGTGAAAGCTCGCTGCTTGAGACACTTCAAAACCAAATTGACGTTCTCTCTGTAAGGTGACGTCCAATCAAGGGACGCTATTCTTCCGCTAATCTCATTTCCTATAGGAACCGAGGAATTCGTATATTTTGCAAGATGTTCAACGAACGTCATAATTTAACGTTCAGAAATTAATCTTTTTTATTGAAATAAAATTTAGTTTTATATAGGGCACTAAAAGTGTTCAAAGCACTTTACAGAGGGTCCCTGGGAAAATAGCACCACTTAAAATGTAGGACGGGATATGACGCCTGTTAGGCGATATTACATTTTCTTTTTCGGACAAAGACAACGCTGTTAACGGCCAGGTACTTACAATATATCCGAGTTCGGTGAGAGAATGTGAGTAAAGAGTCCTTTCCAAGGACTCAACTACGCGCCGAGCGAGACTCGAACCCAGGACCTTCCGATTCGAAAGCGAGTGTCATACCACTAGACCACATAGCCGCACATATAAATGATACTATACATCCTTCAGACAGCATTCAGATATCGTAGCATTTCATGGAAGTAATATTTTACAACTTAAATGCAATTAATCAGTAGATTTTGGACCAATCAGAATGCGGGATTTGTCAAACTCCTCAATCACACTCCAACATATTAGTCCGTTCCCTTAATGGAAAAATTGTGCAAATCGTGTAACCAGCATGACATTTTTACACAAAATGCAGAATTTTATGAGGATTTCGAAAATAGGTGGCTCCAAGTTGAAAAATAGCTGGAACCAAGAGTTATTGCCCTTTAAAGGAGACAAAATGCATTTTTTAAGAAAAAATAATTATATACCGGGGTGTAAACAAAAAAAAAAACAACGAAGGAAGTTGACATCGCTCTGCTCTTAATTATTTTTTTTCGACCACTAGATGTGTGAATAGTTCTCACTAGATTCGCTCAATCAGACTATAAGCGTCAAAGATTACATCGTTTCCTGAGATTGTGAGATTGATCAGGCCTTTAGAACTAGTGAGTATTTTACTTAAACCTACACCATCGATGGCAGTGACGTTTAGTATGCTTAGTTTAGCATATTCGAATTTGATCAACAAAAAAATCTACTAATTTAGGAAAAAAACTTGTTCGTTTGTTATTTTTAAAGTCCTTTTTAAAAAATAAAATGTTTTTGATTTTAAAAGAAACGCGATTCTCTATATACTATCAGGCAATTTTTGGCCACAATGTGACCATCTGGCAGTCCTTTTCACATCCCTGGCATATTCATTGCGTAGTTTCAATTACGACTGACTAAAATAAATACATTTTGTTTTTAATTCGTGAAGTCATTGACAACTACACTCCGGTCAATGACCAAGAATTTGAATCAACTAGAATTCCCAACATGTACTGGATGACAAATGACATTTCTGTCATCGGCTCGTCAGGACACAGGACATTCCATTTCATTGCTGACCTACATAGGTACTGCACACACCACAACTTCCGTTTATATTCAACCTACATTCTGGGTTTTCCCATGATATCACCCTCATTATAGATAAATAAAAAAAATGAACATAAAAAAAGATAGACAACTAAATGAATGAATGAATGAAGATACGACGGAATGAATAAATAAATCTGTTAACGTATGAATCAATAAATCAATCAATCAATCTCTCAAATCAGTCAATCAGTCAATCAATGATTTGACCAATTCCACACTATCTATCTATCAATCCATCTATCTATCTATCTATCTATCTATCTATCTATCTATCTATCTATCTATCTATCTATCTATCTATCTATCTATCTATCTATCTATCTATCTATCTATATCATCTATCTATCATCTATCTATCTATCTATCTATCTATCTATCTATCTATCTATCTATCTATCTATCCATCTGTCTATCTATCCATCTATCTATCTATCTATCTATCTATCTATCTATCTGTCTATCTATCTATCTATCTGTCTATCTATCTATCTATCTATCTATCTATCCATCTATCTATCTATCTATCTATCTATCTATCTATCTATCTATCTATCTATCTGTCTATCTATCTATCTATCTATCCATCTATCTATCTATCTATCTATCTATCTATCCATCTGTCTATCTATCTATCTATCTATCTATCTATCTATCTATCTATCTATCTATCTCCCTCGACAAGAAAAGGCTAGAAAAACGTTTTACTTCCGGCTTGTGCATTCCAAGAAAGAATATAAAGAATCCATCAAATAATCACTGATGTCAACAAGAAGTACTCACGTTCTCAAAGTGACACATACGGGATTTATAATCTTGCCCAAGGACAAAAAACAATGCCAGACACGGGGCTTGAACTATTGATCTCTAGGGTCTCCAATGTAGTGCTTTAATCACTCGGCCATTTGGGGGCAGCGTATCTCAGAGATACGGTCTTTACTTCGTAACCGAAAGATACCGAGTTCGAATACCCGCTTCATTGTATGGCCTTGAGTAAATCACCTCGCCCTAACTCTGCGGCGCTGCACTGCGGCTGACGCCTGGGTTATTCCAGTCTTCTTTTGGAATAGAACCCTAGAGACAAATTTCTCCTATGGGATGAATAAGGGGAATTTTATTTTCATTTCATTTTATTTTATTTTATTATTCGCGTAGTTTAGTAGTTAGTTGTGAAAATAAGCATTATGATAACAATTCCTTTTTTCACGGGATTGGTGTTTGGCAGGCCCCATAATGATAATGGATACAGAAGAACAGGAAGCGAAAACTGTAAACCGTAAACTGAACCAGACATGCGCAACAGTTTGAAATCGTAAAGCACCCGTGTAAATAGACAGACAGGGGTTAGACATACGTCACGGTGTGTGAATAGCAAATAGCCGTGACGTCATTCGCTTGTCGTTTATTTATCATTTAAAATCCGTTCTCAACGTTGGTTCTTATTTATTACTATTTATTATTCCCAGACTGAAGGTGGCCATTCTCCAACTTGTTGGTGTGGTTTGTACAAAGTTTTAAAGAGTCAAGATATGTTGAGCGTGGTCAGTAATTGGATGGGTGATAAATGTTTTCAAAATCCTAACCTTGGTCATTTTTTGCTCATTACCTCACTCGAATGAAAATAAATAAACACGATCTTTAATAGAGAATATTTCCTTGGCAACCATCCGGGCAATGAGCAAGCTTAAGATAGCTTTACTTTTGCCTTTGAATAACCGACGATACTTTTTGAGGTCTGAACAAAATCACCATTGCCCAAATCGTGGAGTCATCAATAATTCTTAGTCCACCAATCAAGGGACTGAACTTGGTAGATAACGCATTCCTTCAAAGTCCTTCAGAGACATTGAGCCCGTGGAACAGGGTGTTCATATAGCGTGAAACGGACAATAACAATTGCTCGCTATCCTTTGGATAGGACGCTGGTCTATCGCAAAGTACTTTCCGCCAAATCTAGCAGACTAAACTACCCATTCACTGCTGGGTGGGCCAAGTGGGTCTGAAAAAACTCTCGATTGCACCCGGGGTCGATCTTGGTCCCCTTTTCGTGTGAAGCGAGTACTCTACCAACTGAGCTATCGAGACTCCCAGATTAAAAAAAAAAAGTTCAGCTTTAAAATGATAATGTATGATGAAGATGGTGAATTGTGTTATAGGCGAATGGTGAAAGTGAAGGATTGTAACGAAAATATTAGGAAGGTTGTTGTGATGATGATGATGATGATGGTGTTGTTGTTGATGCCTTTTTTTAAGTTATGTATTTATTTTTATTTTTTTACGATAACTACTATGGTACTAGTGTGCATATTGTGTGAGTGTGTCTATGTCAATATTGTATTGTTATAAATGTGTAACCAAATGACAAATTGCCACTTTTTTGGGGGACAATAAAGATATATTATTATTATTATTATTATTATTATTATTATTATTATTATTATTATTATTATTATTATATTATTATTATTATTATTATTATTTTTTTTATTATTATTATTATTATTATTATTATTATTATTATTATTATTATTATTATTATTATTATATATATCAGTGCTGACCTCTGACGACAAAACGTCCTATATGATGAAAACAACATTTTTCAAGAGAGCAAAAAAAAAAAAAAAACTGTTTGATTCAATTTTCAAACAGAGGATCATCACAGCTCTAATTTAAAACCCCATTTCCAACCATAACACTGTTTTTTGGCCACATTTTTCCTGAAAATTATTAGATTTTTGAATCATAAATTATAAGCATTTTAGAGGGGTGGCAACTTTTGTCATATTGTAGTTGGTGTTATGGATAACGTGCATTTATGACAGAACGTCGCATAATAGGTCATATGCGACAACTTGTCTAGAGAGAAAATTTCTACTCTGACCGTCGCATATATTGGTCATATATGACTCTCTATCGTAAATAATTGTAATAAAAGACGTCATAGGAAATAGGATTCAATAGTCTGATGTCACGTCCGGCCAGCAACCAGCAGCTTGGTTCTAAACAAAGAATATTTGGTACTTTTTATTCATCATGCTGGCTAGAACTTTTTCACATGTTATGTGACCAGAATGTATAAAAGTTAAAACATAATCAGATTTATAATGTTTTTCTCCTATGGATACACTTTTATGCTCTTCAGAGAAGTATTTCATAAGGGCGTCCGCCATTGTCCCGATAGTTTAGAACCAGTTACTATGTTACTATGCGTCATTACGAGGGAAGTGACGTCACGACTGTTGAAGCCTATAGATAGTTCGAAGATGAGGTCACTTCGGTCTTTGTTATTGTTTTTTGCCATCCGCGTTTATGAGTAATGCTCACTGAACTGTATTAACCCGACTTTAAACGTTCATGGATACACACAGTTTTGTGTGTTGGTCATTTACACTTCCAGATGGCAATGTTATGAGCTTCTTAGCCAAGCGCATACTTTCTATATTTATGACACAGGGCGAATATCTACAGAGTTGTTGTTGGAAATGGGTTAGACGTTTGTGTTGGATACGCCATTTTGTATTGAGACAACACAATAGATGGAATGATGATTCGTTAATGATGAGCGGTCGTTTTCAGTCGGACTCACACCGTTAGAAATGCACGTCCGTGACAAGAGCTGTGGATGGGTGAGTAAATGTGAGTACGTATTGGATGGATGGTAGGCTTGAGAAATGACCGGGCTTGAGATGTTCCGTTCACTGACGACGGGTGATTGACACTCTATTGATTCTATGGGCTAAGGTAATTTACTCACAACATCCGCCAGTCGAATTGATGCTATGCGTTTACACAAAAAGCTCATAGCACTCGCCAGCCGGATATAACGTACCAACAAACAAAACAATGTATAACCTTCAACGTTTATAGATAGAATGAAGGTGACGTCACTCAGGTCTTTGTTAGTGTTTTTTGCCATCCGCGTTTATGATTAATTCTCACTAAATTGTTTTAACCAGACTATAAACGTTCAAGCTTACACATAGTTTTGTGTGTTGATAAGTTATACTTCCGGATGGCAATGTTGTGAGCTTCATAGCCAAACGCATACTAGCTATAACGTACAAACACACAAATCAATGTGAACCCTTAAATGTTTATATTCTGATTAATTCAATTCAGGGACAAATACAAATAAAAATGGCTGGCTAAAAACAATAACAAAGAGATAAGTGACGTCAACTTCGTCCTATCTATATGGACGAATGGCTTGAGAATTACCGTTCTTGGATTATTTCCAATGATTGATAGACTGGCATTTTAATGATTAGTTCTCACTAAATTCTATCAATCAGAATACAAATTTTCAATGTTTTAATTTGTGTTTGTACGTTGTATGCGGCTGACGGATGATATACATATTTTAGATGAACGCATAGCATCAATAAGAATTGACTGCCTTCTGATCTTGTATAGAAGGAACGAAATTGACGTCAATCATCTCTTTCTTATTGTTTTTTCGCCAGCCATTTTTATGATAAGTGTTCCCTATAGATAGTATGCAGATGACGTCACTCAGGCCTTTGTTATTGTTTTTGCCATCCGCGTTTGTGAGTTGTTCTCACTAAACTGTATTAACCAGACTATAAAAGTTCATGGTTACACAGAGTTTGTGTGTTGGTCCGTTATACTTCCGGATGACAATGTTGTGAACTCCTTGGCCAAGCGCATTCTATCTATAGATAGTATGCGCTTGACTAAGAAGCTCATAACATTGCCATCCGGAATTATAACGGACCAACACGCAAAACTGTGTGTATCCATGAACGTTTACAGTCAAGGTAATAGAGTTCAGTGAGTATTACTCATAAACGCGGATGGCAAAAAACAATAACAAAGACGTGAGTGACGTCATCTTCATTCTATTTATAGATGGTTCGAAGTTGACGTCACTCTGGTCTTTGTTATCATTTTTTTGCCATCCGCGTTTTTGAGTACTTCTCACCAAAAGTATTAACCAGACTATAAACGTTCGTGGATACACACAGTTTTGTGTGTTGGTCCGTTACACTTCCGGATGACAATGTTATGAGCTTCTTAGACAAGCGCATACTATCTATAAACGTTCAAGGTTACACATAGTTGTTTTTTTGTCTCGGTACGTTAGATAGTATGCGCTTGGCTAAGAAGCTAGCAACATTGCCATCCGGAAGTCTAACGAACAAACACACAAAGGTATGTGTAACCTTAAACGTGTATAGGCTGGTTAATATATTTCGGTGAGAATTACTCATAAACGCGGATGGCAAAAAACAATAACAAAGACCTGAGTGACGTCAACTTCGATTTATCTCTAAACGTTCAAGGTCACACATATTATTATGTCGAGGTACGTAATATCCGGCTGGTGTATGTTATGAGTAATTATGCTAAGCGCATAACATCAATATCCTTGTAGCTAACGGCAGACCATTGACCGGTGAAGTTGACGTCACTCAGGTCTTTGTTATTGTTTTTTTTTTTTTTTTTTTTTTTTTTGCCATCCACGTTTATGTGTAATTCTCACTTAACTGTATTAACCAGACTATCAAAACGTTCAAGGTTACTCATAGTTTTGTGTGTTGGTCCTGTATACTTCCGGATGGCAATGATGTGAGATTCTTAGCCAATCGCATACTATATGTAGGTAGAATGAAGTTGACGTCACTCGGGTCTTTGTAATTTATATTTTTTATTATTAAAAAAAAAAATGCCATCCACGTAATTGGATTCAATAGTCTGATGTCACGCCGCCCGGTAACGGCGGCCATCTTGGTTCTAAACAAAGAAAATCATTACTTTTTATTCTTCATGCTGGCTAGAACTTTTCATATGCCTTGTGATCAGAATGTGTAAAAGGCAAAACATGATCAAATTTATGTTGTTTTCCCCTCTGGATACGCTTTTATGCTCGTCGGAGAAATATTTCATATGGCGTACGCCATTGTTCCGATAGTTTAGAGCCAGTGTTACTAAGTTACCATGCGTCACTAGGAAGGAAGTGACGTTACGACTGTTGAATAGTATTCTCACTTAACTGTATTATTCAGTCTATTACAGTTATTCCAAGTTGCACAGAATTTTGTGTGTTGAACCGTTCTACTTCCGGATGGTAATGTTGTGTGCTTCTTAGCCAATCCCATACCATCTATCCTGGCGTAATCTGAAAGAAAACGTACAAAATATTTTTGGCCTGAAGACTTGTTCTTCAAATATCAATCGAAATCTTAAATACGTGTTTATACTTAGAGATACTTCCTTAGAGATGATTTCCAGCACAGGTTCTTCTCAATGATCCTCTTTGGTGGACTCAGGTGTCATCTTTGTTTCTTCCAGTTGCAGATTGCCGTGAAGGTCTTTCTACCTGTCCAACATGTACCCGCTGTGGACAAGAACCGAGACGGCAGAGCATCTAGTCGAAAGGTGTGTTGTGACGATGCTACCCGGCGGGTTCGCGACGGTGCACGAATGCGGACCGGACTTTGCTGAGTGGGTCGATCGTCATAGCATAGTAGTGTGAACCATAAGAGGCTGCTGCCGTGAAGACAGAATGTGATGCTAGCCTTGTAATCATAGAAGATTCCTTGGTTTTTCCAATAGCTATCCAGTCTGTTCTTGAATGAGTTAAGTGAATCAGCACTGACAACTTATAGCAGGATACGTCAGTATAAAGCATGGTCGCTTGTATTTACTTCATTGAGCTTTAAGCTTTTATATAGCGCAATATCCACTAAACATGCTCAACGCGCTTTACAATGGATCGTTGGCCAACAGCAACATTTAACATGTAGGACGGAGATGACGCCTGTTAGGCGATAGCGATAATACAATTTGTTTCGGACAGAGGCAACGCTGTTAACGGTCAGGTACTCATTTTACACCTGAGTACGGTGAGAGAATGCGAGTTAAGAGCCTTCTCCAAGGACTCAAATATGCGCCGAGCGCGGCTCGAACCCATGACCTTCCGATCCGAAAGCCAGTGTCATACCACTTGACCACATAGCCGCACATGAGGAGACAGCGACTGGGAAAAGTGAAGGAAACAGGAATTTTATAAATGCATGTCAACCACTGTAAATAATGGGGGGGGGGGGGGGGTGAGGATCTTCATTCATACCTGCAGTATATGGAAAGGAGATTGGGTTCTCTCATTAATGTCACTCATCCGATCGTTAACTATACCCACGGTCGCTTGACTTCAGTTCATGACGACACACGGACCAGGAATGGTGAATACATTGCATGCTGAATGCATGACACTCACTGGCCAGGCGGGGTATTCATTCATTCATTCATGCCTGTGTGAGTTCAGACCAGGCGACTGGTTCTCTCTTCAACGTCACTCACTCATCCATCATCGGGAGGTTTCGGTACAATTTGGATGGAGTTTGGAGGTAGACGCTTGGATTGAATGAGAGATAGATAGATATATAGATAGATAGATAGAGAGAGAGAGAGAGAGAGAGAGAGAGAGAGAGGGGAGGGAGAAGAGATATCGAGAGATAGAGAGGGGGAGAGATAGATAGAGAGAGAGAGAGAGAGTGAGCTATAGAGATAGATATATATATATATATATATATATATATATATAATGTATAATGTGAGTGACAATTTATATTATATATATATATATATATATATATATATATATATATATATATATATATATATATATATATATATATATTTAGAGAGAGGGGTAGAGATAGAGATAACTAGAGAGATAGAGAGAGATAGACAGATACAGAGAGATAGAGAGAGATATAGATAGAGAGAGATTGAGAGAGATAGAGATAGAGAGAGATAGAGAGAGACAGAGAGAGAGATAGATAGATATATAGAGAGAGATAGAGTCTTTAATATCCGTCTGTAGTGTTTCATTCATTGTGTTTTTTGATAAAAGGGAAACCCGAAACGTTCACATTATCTGTTCTCGTTTATTAAATTGAAATTGAAGCTTACATTCAATTTCACGTTATTATTGATTTCTTCGAGCTTCTAGCAGCACCATCTAGTCTACATCACCCAAGTTAAAATGAACAGAATTTAAAAATCAAAGCAATTTGTTTGATGTACTTTAACCATTTCATTTATGACCATCGCCACCACCAAATCACCGTCACGAGCACCACCATGACCATTACCATCATCTCTCTCTCTCTCTCTCTCTCTCTCTCTCTCTCTCTCGCTCTCTCTCTCTCCCTCCCCCTCTCTCTCCCGTTCTCCCTCCTTTCTCATCTCTCTCTCTCTCTCTCTCTCTCTCTCTCTCTCTCTCTCTCTCTCTCTCTCTCTCTCTCTCTCTCTCCCTCCCCCTCTCTCTCCCGTTCTCCCTCCTTTCTCATCTCTCTCTCGCTCTCTCTCTCTCTCTCTCTCTCTCTCTCTCTCTCTCTCTCTCTCTCTCTCTCTTGTGCGGCTATGTGCTCTTGTGGTATGACACTCGCTTTCGGATCGAAAAGTTCTGGGTTCGAGCTTCGCTCGGCGCATAGTTGAGTCCTTGGAAAAGGCTCTTTACTCACATTGTCTCACCGTACTCTGGTGTAAAGTGAGTATCTGGTCGTAAACAGCGTTGTCTTTGTTCGAGAAATATTGTAATATCGCCTAACAGGCGTCAGGTCCCGTCCTATATGTTAAATGTAGCTGTTGGTCAGGGGCCCCTTGTAAAGCGCTTTGAGCAGGTTTAGTGGATATTGCGCTATATAAAAAGCTCGAAGCTCAATCACCAACTACCACCACCACCACCATAACCAAAGACTACCCTCACCACCTCCCTATTTAAAATCTGATCAATGTCTGTACAAAAACAGCAACACTTAGCAAGATAAAGATCTGAACAAGTTCGTATTTAAGGTGCCAGACAAAGCAAGAAAATAAATATAATAGAAAAAAAAAACATCCCAAAAATTCAGTCGACCTCGAGTGGGGATCGAACCAAAGACCTTCTGATTACCGATTAGACGTGCTACAATTACACCAAAGCATATTTCTTTCTTGCTTTGGCTGGCACTTTCATACACACTTATTCAGTTCTTTATCTTACACCGGTGCCTGCTCCTTAATTT
Organism: Berghia stephanieae; assembly: GCF_034508935.2. Taxonomy (NCBI): domain Eukaryota; kingdom Metazoa; phylum Mollusca; class Gastropoda; order Nudibranchia; family Aeolidiidae; genus Berghia; species Berghia stephanieae. The sequence goes on along the minus strand of NC_088366.1, from coordinate 4,611,603 downwards.
CTTAATTTAACACCTAGCAAGCCACCCTCCTCATCCCCCCCCCCACCCCCCCGGCCATGTTTGTATATAACATCATTATTATTATATCTTCATCTACCAAGACATTCTGCAATGGTTGTCATAATTCCATACCTATTTCACCCTAACCATATGCCAAAACGTTGCTGCCGACTTTACAAGAATTAGAAATCATTTGTACAATTACAAAACACTTTATTTCAGTTTGTCAAGAAATCCCTTAAGTCATATTATGTGGTCTAAGGATCGGAGGGTCCTGGGTTCGTGTCCCGCTCTGAGCGACGAATAGTTGAGTCCTTGGAAAAGACTCTTTAATCACCTTCTCTCGGCGTACTCAGGTGTAAAATGAGTACCTTGTCTTTAACATCTTTGTCTGTGTTGGAAAAAAAATATCGCGTAAAAGGCGTCATCTACATATTAAGTGTTGCTGTTAGTTACAACCCTTAGTAAAACGCTTTGAGCAATATTAGTGGATATAACTTACACCATAATATAAAAGGTCAGGTTTTTTATAGTTTTTGTTGTTGTTGCTGTTGTTTTATTTCTCTTAATGGGGTGAGGGATTGTGCGTTTACGAACTAAGAAAGAAGCCGTTTCTCTTGGGTTTTTTTGTGTGTTTTTTTTGTTTTGCTTTTTTATTTTATTAATATTTATTTTTTTTAATCTCCGTCCTAAATTCTACCCAATTGTGTGCCGGCTGTTTCTATTAAACCAATAAACACTGACGGGTTAGTCTAAATGAACGTATCATCTACTCACCCTTTATTATTATCATCGTTATTGCTATGGGAAAAGGGGTGGGGTGAGGGGGGGGGGGGGAGGGGGGGAGACATTCGCATTTTATACTTGATACAATTTATCTTGGATGAAAAAAGAGTTGGAAGGAAAAACAAAAACAGGGATATATATATATATAATATATATATATATATATAAAATATATAATATATATATATATACGGGAGGTAGGGGGGGGACGAAGTGGTCGAGTGGTTAAGGCATTGCACTGTGATCCGGAAGGTTCCGGGTTCGAGCCCTGTTTCAGGCACTTTCGTTTTCTTTCATTGGGCAACATTCTTAATCCCAACTTTGCTCACTTGGACAACATGGGTGACTCCTGTTTACATCAGCCATCGTTGTTGATGGACTATCTATATTCCTTCATGGAATGCCTAGGCGACGGGATCTCATATTTGTATATATATATATACA
>NC_088366.1:4585373-4602873 GCF_034508935.2 Berghia stephanieae | reverse complement strand
GCACACTCTAGAGTGTCTCGCGTACGCCAATTTAGCTCTATATCTTATTTTGAAACCATCCTAAAATTTGACTTTTTCTTATTAACAACAAAATATATATTACTTTTTTAATTAAAAAAAAGTACAAAACAACAGCTTCAAAAAGTAAGAGATGAATTCACAGTATTTCCAAAAAAAAAAAATTAATTAAAAATCTAGAGCTAACACGAAATTTGCCGCAAGGATCTCCGGTGTACCACGCGAGAATGATTCTACCAAGAAATAGACTCTAGAGTTAAATTGGCGTACGCGAGGCACACTCCAGAGCTAGTCTCGCGGCCGCGAGGCTAACTCTAGAGTCTGTCTCGCGTACGCCAATTTGACTCCAGAGTCTTTTTGGCGATAGAGTCATTCTGGCGTGCTACACCGGAGATCCTTGTGGCAAATTTCGACTTCAAATTTTTCGACTTCAACTTTGCAAAATTCGTTTAGTTTAGCTGTCATTGCCATTGTTTTCTAGATGATGGTTGTTCGGACTGTCCGAATCAGATCAAAGGGCGTGGTTATATTCACTTTCACTAGGAGTTTATTGCTTTTCGAATGTGAAAATAAAACAAAAGGTATCCGGAACGGATTAGCGTTGCCTCGGCTTGTTATTCATGAAGTCAAAAACTTAGCAATAAAGGTACGAAAGTAGAGTGAAATGGACTCGAAGTCGAAAATAGGTAGATCATCGAGGGCGTGAGTGATGGGCGCGGTCGTAAATCTTTATCAGCGCGGTAATAAATCAAAGAGGAATAACTCTCGTTGACTGGCAGGGGAAAGAACTCTCTTGGTGGGCGTGGACAAATTTGTTTGTTTTCTTTATTATGAATTATCATTTTGTATGATGAAGATCCGATAATGATGAAAGATAATGTTGGGGGTGATATCATCATCATCATCATCATCATCATCATCATAATCATCATCATCATCGTCATCATCATCATCATCATCTTCATCATCATCATCATCATCTTCATCACCAAAATCATCATCAACATCATCATCATCATCATCATCATCATCATCATCATCATCATCATCATCATCATCATCATCATCATCATCATCATCATCATCGTCATCATCATCATAATCACCAAAATCATAATCAACATCATCATCATCTTCATCATTATCATCATCATCGTCATAGTCATCATCATCATCATCATCATCATCATCATCATCATCATCATCATCATCATCATCATCATCATCACCATCATCACTATCTGTCATCATTATCGGATCTTCATCATACAAATAAATGACAATTTATTAATTTCATCTTCATCATACAAATAAATGATAATTTATTAATTTCATCTTCATCATACAAATAAATGATAATTTATTAATTTCATCTTCATCATACAAATAAATGATAATTTATTAATTTCATCTTCATCATACAAATAAATGATAATTTATTAATTTCATCTTCATCATACAAATAAATGATAATTTATTAATTTCATCTTCATCATACAAATAAATGATAATTTATTAATTTCATCTTCATCATACAAATAAATGATAATTCATTAATTTCATCTTCATCATACAAATAAATGATAATTTATTAATTTCATCTTCATCATACAAATAAATGATAATTATTAATTTCATCTTCATCATACAAATAAATGATAATTTATTAATTTCATCTTCATCATACAAATAAATGATAATTTATTAATTTCATCTTCATCATACAAAGAAATGATAATTTATTAATTTCATCTTCATCATACAAATAAATGATAATTTATTAATTTCATCTTCATCATACAAATAAATGATAATTTATTAATTTCATCTTCATCATACAAATAAATGATAATTTATTAATTTCATCTTCATCATACAAATAAATGATAATTTATTAATTTCATCTTCATCGTACAAATAAATGATAATTTATTAATTTCATCTTCATCATACAAATAAATGATAATTTATTAATTTCATCTTCATCATACAAATAAATGATAATTTATTAATTTCATCTTCATCATACAAATAAATGATAATTTATTAATTTCATCTTCATCATACAAATAAATGATAATTTATTAATTTCATCTTCATCATACAAATTAATGATAATTTATTAATTTCATCTTCATCATACAAATAAACGATAATTTATTAATTTCATCTTCATCATACAAATAAATTATACTTTATTAATTTCATCTTCATCATACAAATAAATGATAATTTATTAATTTCATCTTCATCATACAAATAAATTATACTTTATTAATTTCATCTTCATCATACAAATTAATGATAATTTATTAATTTCATCTTCATCATACAAATAAACGATAATTTATTAATTTCGTCTTCATCATACAAATAAATGATAATTTATTAATTTCATCTTCATCATACAAATAAATTATAATTTATTAATTTCATCTTCATCATACAAATAAATGATAATTTATTAATTTCATCTTCATCATACAAATAAATGATAATTTATCAATTTTATCTTCATCATACAAATAAATGATAATTTATTAATTTCATCTTCATCATACAAATAAATGATAATTTATTAATTTCATCTTCATCATACAAATAAATGATAATTTATCAATTTTATCTTCATCGCCTTCAGTACAGGTTGATAAGAATGTTTGGTTTTTTTGTTTTATTTTTTGGGTTTTGTTTTTTTTTTAATGTTTTGACACCGCGGGTCTCAGTCTAAAAAACAACAACCAAATTATATCATTTATGCGCCGTATTCGAGTCAACGATCCTATGGTAATAACTCTCAAACCTGGGACTTATTTGCCCATCGATTAAAACGACCCTCTTTATGTCAAAAACTCTCAAACCCGGGCCTTCCTTATAGACTTCCTTGAATTCCCAGGGTTGAGATCTATTGGAAATGAGAGCAGCGGCGTGACGTATTGACGGCATATGGTGGTGCAATGATTAGAAGAAGAAAAAAAAATCTAAAACAGTGAACACGATCAAGAGGAGAGAGCACATGTTAAAAACTCTCTTTTTTGGAAGGATGGGGGGAGGGTCGATGGTTTCTACGAGTGGACAAAACTCACAAAAACAAATAATTCACGAAAACAACAAGCCACAACACTGAGATACAAGTCCCGAATGAAAATGTCTTTGTAATAATTCTTTGTCCACCATTTAAAGGATTGGATTTGGTAGATAATGCAATCAATATGTGATAAATGTAAATCAAAAGAGAAAAAATATACCTATGACAGAAATTACTTACTTTTAGTACTTGTAAAAAAAAATCTGCACGGCGATGTTTCATCTCTGCAAATCTTTTTATAATGTGTTTATTGAAATCTGGAATGGAATCTATTTCAGCTTTGTGAATTGACAGAATCATTAACGAATTTAACCGCTCCTGTTTCATTGAATTTCGCAAGAAGTTTTTCACTCTTTTAAGGGTGCTAAAACAACGTTCAGGAGGTCAAGAAATACGATGGAAGTCGTTAAGGTCACTATAGCCTATAGATGTCCATGATTTGTAAGTGTTTGTTGTATCTGTAAAAAGTAGTCAATAAAAACAAAAGAAACGTTTTTTTTTTTCTAAACTAACTGTGAGCCATTCATGCCTGTCATACCATGTCACTGAAAAAGAGCGTTTTCGAGATTTCCACACTTGTGTTAATTCAAAATCAGTTGATTGGTGAGGAACTAGTCTTTTTATTTCTAATTTGTCATCTAGTGTCAATCTCCCAAACGGTCGGTGAAGTAAAGAGTCAACTTGTTTCATTGCAATTCATTGTTTAACAAAACAAAACTTCAAAGTATATCTCAAATAATGGAAATCAGTGGAATACGATTAATGATTGCACAAATAAAAGGTAGATTCAGATCTTAAAGCATCACAAAGAAAAAATCACTCCACTTAAGTACTTAAAAAATCTAAAAACACACCAAAAGTATAACTGTTGACAATCTTCGCTTTCTTTCTCTGACTGACACAAATACACACGCACAAACACACACACACACACACACACAAATAAACACTCATACACACGTAACCATCAACTCGGCACTACGAGCAAGAAAAATGTTGGTAAATTCGTAAATAATGCTTCGTTGCAAAGAATTACTTTATTCAATAATCGTGAAAAAGAAGTGAGGGGGGGGGGGGGGGGTTTTGATATGCCATATTTTAAAGTGTTATGTTGTTTTTCTTTGCTGCTTACAAATAAACTTGACAATGATCAGTGTTTTTGACAGTTAATGTAATATTTTGGATGGCCGAAGTTACCTTAATTTGGCGCAGCCCCCCAGTCCAACGGTGGAGATCTCATATCCTGGCACAAGTCGAGGGGTTTTCCGCTATTTGAAGATAGTATAATTCGACCTAGTTTCTCGCTCAATCAGCTGTAGCGATACTAAAGGATAGAGCATTAACTGGAGTTTGGATTGCTTTGCACCACGGTGTTGATTTTGTCACTAATTCGCGCAGTGATGTCACCAACACACGAGTCGGCGCAGTGCGTGATTCGGAATTTTGAATAGAGTGGAGACTGAAAAGGCAGTATGTTGTTGGCTAGTTGGCGAAAGACAGTGGAGTTAAAATCTCTCAGTTTTATTTTTAATTAAATTATGCTGTTAATGATTTTTTAAAAGATTGCTGTGGTGCCTGGCACCATTCGATCGAATGGCCCCACGCCACTGAATGAGAGGACCATTGCAATCAATCAAAACCACGTAATAATTGGAAAGACAAGATTTCAGGCCCGTCTGACAACAAGTTACGTTTCCTTAGCGTGTGTTGTTTTTTTTTGTTTTTTGTTTTTTTGTTCTTTTCATTTTTTTTTTATTTTTTACTTTGTTTCGTTTTTATTTGTTATTGGGTTTGTTTTTTTGTGTGTTTTTTTAGGGGGGGGGGGGGGGGGGGGGGGTGATTTTTAATTTTTTTTTTTTTTTTTGGTTTCTTGTTGATTTGTTTTGTTTTGTTAGGGGGGGGGGGGGAGTAGGATTGTTTTGTTCTTTGTTGTTGCTTTTTTGTTTGTTGTTTTTTTTTAATTATTTAATAGTATTTTTGTTTGTTTGTTTGTTTGTTTTGTTTTTTTTTTTTGTTTTGTATTTTTTCAGAGTAGGGCAGCTTTATACCATAACCTACAAAATAAACGTGGAAATTAAACGAAATTCCACCTGGAATTATTTTTGCTCCGTGACGGATTTTGCCAAAGAATCAATTCAGTGACACGTGAAATCATCACGTGACGTTCTTTTCACAGACTATGAGCAGCTTCATCTATCCTCAACAAACATTATGCACCCACTAATTATTATTCCGAGATGCCGATCACAGTACACTCGATCACACCCTCCCCCCACTCACCCCACCCTCCCCACACCCCCCCCCCCCCCCCCTCCCCCTATTCTCAATCTCACTAATCCCCCCCACCCCCCCCCCACTCCTTCATCCCCCCCCCCCCCCCCCCCCCCCACCCACCCCCTCCCCACCCTCCCCACCAATCCCCCCCCCCCCCCCCCCCCCACCCCCCAATTTCCCAACTTTCCTTCTACCACCTAATACTAAAGTTGAGCTTAGTTGAGTTTTGTTATATAGCGCAATATCCACTAAACGTTTGTCCCTGACAAACCGCAACACTTAACATGTAGGACAAGAGACATGACGCCTGTTAGGCGATATTACATTTTTTTTCCCGACAGAGACAACGCTGTTAACGGTACACCTGAGTACGGTGAGTGAATGTGAGTAAAGAGCTTTCTCCAAGGACTCAACTATGCGCCGAGCGAGGCTCGAACCCAGGACCTTTCGATCCGAAAGCGAGTGTCAGTGTCATACCACAAGACCACATTACCACACTACCTAAGATAAAATCTCTATGTGACCCATCGACTGAAAACGGTATACGTTTTGCCCAGCACTAATGAGCAGATAAGTCATGACGCAAAATCTTCTATTATTCCGGCTCCAAACTCCTTGGAAGTGTTATGAAACTAGTCCTACAGAGGACTAACAACGATTCGAAGGCGACTGTTAAACCACTAGACCAGAATATATTTTTTTAAAAAACACACACAAAACAAAACTTGAGCTTGTATATAGCGCGATATCAATTAAACGTGCACAAAACGTTTTACAAGGGGTCCCTAGCAACACTTAATATGTAGGACAAAACATGACGCCTGTTAGGCGATTATTTACACTTGTACACTCATTATTCACCTGTGTACCAAGTTTTGAGACGATTGGTCACGGAATAAGGGGCGTTTACTGTTGACGGCTTGTGCGTCAGTTAGGTTTAGGCATAGAGAATACAGGACTCCCTAGTCTGTGGGTTTAGGTTTGTATTCAACGAGGACACTGTTGTATCACAGCATAACCCCTATCCGTGGTCTGTGAGCGGTATCGCTATAGATAGTATGCAGATGACGTCACTCAGGCCTTTGTTATTGTTTTTGCCATCCGCGTTTGTGAGTTGTTCTCACTAAACTGTATTAACCAGACTATAAAAGTTCATGGTGACACAGAGTTTGTGTGTTGGTCCGTTATACTTCCGGATGGCAATGTTGTGAACTCCTTGGCCAAGCGCATGCTATCTATAGGGTGTATTATCTCATAGAGTAGAGCTGGCATTGTTATTTTCCCACTTTCGATGGTCGTTTCGTAAATCCCCAAGGACACAAGGGAGACAATCCACAGGTAATCTTGTTTACTATAGAGTTAATCCCCCTTCTGTTGTTACCCCGCCTTGACATTCATTGAGTGAAATGGTAGAATGGGTTCGTACCAGAAAGTCTCTTGGAATGTACACTCTGCGAGATCTCAAGATCATCAGGTGTTAAATGACTTACCTGACTTGCCGCCTTTCGCCTCCAATTTATACGATTGGGACGCCTCGGTCGCCACTTCTATGCTCTGTTTAAGGTCTCTCCAACGTTCAAGGTCTTCTGCCAGGGATCTTAGAGACAGAAGGTCTTCCGATGAATTGATGTTAAGTGTTTGAGGTCACTGTTTAAATTTAAAATTTTAAAAATTGAGCTTTATATAGCGCAATATCCGCTAAATGTGCTCAAAGCGCTTTACAAGGGGTCCCTGGTCAACAGCAATATTTAACATGCAGGACGGGACATGACGCCTGTTAGGCGATATTACAATTTTTCGGACAAAGACAACGCTGTTTAACGGCCATGTACTCATTTTACACCTGAGTACGGTGAGAGAATGTGAGTAAAGAGCCTTTTCCAAGGACTCAACTATGCGCCGAGCGCGAGGCTCGAACCAGGACCTTCCGATCCGAAAGCGAGTGTCATACCACTAGACCACATAGCCGCACTAGCTTAGCACCGTATTAATTTGGTGGCCATCCTTTTTATTTTTACCCTGACCAGACCAGTCGTGAAAAATGCGCTCATGGTTTTGTTTCTTGGTTTCTTATTCGTAAATGTCCGAAAAGTCGCCATCGGGTCATTAAAATTCGTCTTCTTCTTCATTTTCTTCCTCCTGTTCAAGTTGAAACTTCCTCGTAGAAGACGTATCAGCTCAGCATTCGCAATTGTTTTATCGGGAACTATCCAAGTTGTTCCACAGTCTTATAGTTGAGGGCAGAAACGAGTGACGATGGCAGTCGTCACTCTAGATTGCGGCAACATAAATTTGCCAGGTTTCCTGGTGTTCGGTTGGACTGTAATGGCAACCTGACCTGGATTTTCTGGCCTTTGTAAAATACATTTAGTTTATTCTTGTCTCTCCTTTCCTTCAGTGGTTCCAAATGGGGGTGTCCTATATGGCTTTGCTTTGTTTCTAGATTGTTTCTATATTCAAAGACCTCTCTGTCAAATTTTGAACCCGTGACCTCAAGAAGTCGGGGAGATTGGCTCAAGATAGACATTGAGTTTGAAGCGACTTTTTAGGCGGGTCGTGGATAGCTCGTACGGTAAAGTCACGATCTCCCAGCGGCTAGGCGGAGTTGTCGTACCAGTAAGGTCTCGGGTTCGAGCACCATCGCCGCAGGAAAGTTTTTATTCTCTGTTGTCTTCTGGCACGTTTCTACTTTCTTCATTTCTTGTTATTAGTAGATTTTGATTGCGTTCGACGCTCTGGGTGGGATCTTCAGATCTCCCATTGTTCATATAAATAACACGTTTTTATACAATAAGTCACTTGCACGTTTATAAAGCGTTAAAAAAAATTTAACACAGTGTATGCTGCACTGCGGATGAAGCGTGTACTATCTTTCTCTGGGGATGAATTAAAGGGAATTTTATTTATCTTTTTATGAAACCTATTTGTTTGTGAATTATTTATTTTATTTATTTTGCCCATTGATTAATGGACGAAACAACGAGATAACTGACATTATTTTATCTTATTCTTATCCCTCTATCACATTCCCCTTCTATCCACCCCTCCACCTAACCCCTCCCAACCCACACGCGCGTATCTATGCCATACGTCACGCATGACGTTTAAGGGGAAACGTCAATCATTGCCATGACGACACCGAGCTAATTTCCCGCCATTTAATCTCCCCAAGTGGCCAATCAGAGCTTTCACCGCGAGATCCCGAGAGGTGACGGGAATCACCGATGAATGCCGAAGTACAAAGGGACGCTACTGTGGAGCTAATGATGACAAGTGGACCTCCTGCAGGGTTTCGCTGAGTAGTCAGCAGTCGTCCAGAGGGCGCTCTGGGGGTTTGAGGTGCCAGGGAAAAGTGAATGAACAGGAGGTGGTGGTGGTCGTGGTTTGGAGGTTCTCCTGGGAGGTATCATTGCTGCCCCTCAGTGCCAGACGCGTGTCAGTCTTGACCGCTGCTCAGTCGGAATTTTATTTTTATGATTTTTCGGACACCCGCTTCTTTTCAGTTCTAATACTTGGTGGAGATTTTGGCAGGGAGGCATCGGGGGGAGGATGCCCCTGCGCCCCTATCCTATTACACGTAAATGCATTACACATCTTTTTGCCGTTGTCATTTTCATTATCGGTGCTTTACTGTTGTCTGTCACGTCTTCTCTCTCTCACTCACTCACTCACTCACTCACTCTCTCTCTCTCTGTCTCTCCTCTCTCTCTCTCTCTCTTTCTCTCTCTCTTCTCTCTACTCTCTATTTCTTTCTCTCTCTCTATCTATCTATCTATCTATCTATCTATCTATCTATCTATCTATCTATCTATCTATCTATCTATCCTTATTTCTGTCCATCTCTTTCTCTCTCGCTCTCCTTCTCTCTTTCTCTTCATATCTCTCTTTCTCTCTCTCTCTCTCTCTCTCTCTCTTGAAATGTTCAGATGGAATTCAGGTCTAGTATTGAGATGTTGCAAACAGGATAAAAAGCTTTAGCTGTACATTTTATATGGATAGAATGTAACAAGCAAATGATCCTCCTCTTCCTCCTCCTCCTCCCTCCTCCTCTTATTCCTCTTCCCTCCTCCTCCTCCTTCTCCTGCTCTTCTTCCTCCTCCTCTTCTCATCCTTCCCCTCTTCTTTATCCTCTTCCACCTTCTTCTTCTTCTTCTTCTTCTTCTTCTTCTTCTTCTTCTTCTTCTTCTTCTTCTTCTTCTTCTTCTTCTTCTTCTTCTTCTTCTTCTTCTTCTTCTTTTCATTACATTAATACACTTTCACACTCGGACTGTCCATGTTGATTTGTTCAACATCCAAGTCAGGATAATGTCCGAATGTCCAAATTATTATGTGCGATTGTCCGAGTGTCCGAACGCCCGTGGATATAATCCGATATTTATGCCGGCGATGACAGACGAGTGGCCATTACACGTCCTAATTGCCCGTGATGATACAACCAATCGTTCTTGCTCGTGTAGGTCACGTGCCTTGTGACGTATCATCATGGCCCCGTGGGGATGAGAGGCGGACGTGTTGTTGCGTCCCCTGGGAATAGAATTGGAATCTGCCTACTCATGCCTGGGAAAGAATAAATGAGGGTGGGAAATTTTATACAAGGAATTGTTATAATTAATTATAGTATAGAAAAATGAGTGGAGCAGGCACTTATGTTGATAATAACAAAAAATGAAGTGAGTAGAGAGGTACCAGAAGACAATAGACAATAAAAACTTTCCCCATCGTCGCATTTATCATTTTTAATTCTCTATTATTTTCTGGCACTTTTCTACTAACTTCATACCGAGGACAGACATGTGGTGCAAATTGCATTGACCGATCATTATCATTAAACACAAGCTTGATTCATTTCCAAATTAAATCATAAAACTGAATACACTCTATGTTGAATATATTATATTCAATTCAAAGGTTTATTTTGAGACAATTGCTAATACGTACAACTCATACATAAATATGTAATATTTCCAAACAACAAACCAAAGTAAGTAAAATCAATAATAAAGCAAAGCAATATAGTAAAAAGAAAACATGTTAATAACAAGAGGCCAAAGTTATAATTCTTGGATTGATTTTTAAAAATATATAGTTATAATTCTGGGATGTTTTAAGAGAAAAAAAACAAACAAACAAAAAACAACTATGTGCATAGATCCATTTCTTCCTCTTTTTAAAATAAATTTTGTTATTGATATAAAAGAATTGGGGATGGGGATCGTTGTTTTTCTCTTTTAAAATTTTACGTCTTGATTTATATAGCAGACCGTTTCACAATGATTATTATTCTTAATTTATCTGTGTTGAATGAAAGGAGTTAGAGAGAGAGAGAGAGAGAGAGAGAGAGAGAGAGAGAGAGAGAGAGAGAGAGGGGGAGGCGGGGGGAGTTGGACAAGCAAATAACAATCTTCACTTTTCGAGAGAGTGAGAGAAAGATAGAGGAAGAGAGAGAGAGAGAGAGAGAGAGAGAAAGAGAGAGGGAGCGAGAGAGAGAGAGAGAGAGAGAGAGAGAGAGAGAGAGAGAGAGAGAGAGAGAAGTTAATTTAATCAATGCCATTAAGAAACAGAAAAAAATTATTTTATACATCTTCCAACCTGAGAACAGTGAATTGCCATTGTGACGTCACAGTCGTGTCATAAACGGAAACCGGAAGTAGGCGTGGTCCGATACACGTTGGCTTGTGACTGCCATTTTTTGACAACTCCATTAGGTAAGACTATAAGCTTGTTGTATTGATGGTACCCGTACAAGCGGCGGGAATTCTTCGAGGGGCGTTGAAGAAGGAATTAATTTCATTAAATGATGACGCTGTCCAATATAAAATCCCCCCAAAATTCAGAGTGTATGTTCAAATCGTGTTGAGTCAGTGACTGGTTGACCTAATATAATGACTTCCGCTTGCATGGGCGTCAGAAATTCGGGCTTCGACTTATCTACTTACCTCAGGACGGATAAGGCATGAGGACTCAGGTTCAGGGGTCGTTGCCACATCGAGGCAGGCTTGTTTTTTTTTTTGTTTTTGTTTTTTTTTTTTTTTTTTTTGGGGGGGGGGGGGGGGGGGTGTTGTTGTTATTTTTTTAAATTTGTACTTTAATTTCTCAATGCTTGGCCTTCTCTCCTAACCAACTACAGGAAAATCGTCATATTCGTTACGATACAACCAACATTTTTCTTATTTATATTTCTTTTGTACATCATAAACTTTACAGAAAATGAACAGTGTGTTGTAGAGCATGTTTTGCTAAAGAAATAATGTATGGCAGGAACTTACTTATGTCAGAGTGATAAAACATATATGTTTGTGTTAGTTGGATGTGGAGTTTTGGGGGAAAATCCTGAAAATGGCTGGTAAGGAGGGAGTTAACACGTACTTTTTAACACTACCGAGGGGCGCATAGTTGGTTGGGCCCATGAAAAAAAAACAACAACTTTTTACTCACTTTCTTTCACAGTACTCAGGTGTATAATGGGTACCTGGCCGTTAACAGCGTTGTTTCTGTCGGAGGGGGGGGGGGATGGTATTATCACCTTACAGGCATCGTGTTTTGTCCTACATGTTAAGTGTTGCTGTTGGCTTTGGACTCATTGTAAAACGCTTCGGCCACCGGTGCTTCCCCCTACATGTCCCTTATATTAGTTAACGCTAGGTCAGCCGTACTCTGGATAAACATAAATTCTAAAATTTGGCCAGAAAAATCGTCCCTCGAATATCGATCGATTTTGGCAAAAAAAAATAATATATATATATATATATATATATATATATATATATATATATATATATAAATCTCTCAAACCTGGGACTTCGCGAAGTTTTAATGTTAACGTTAATGTGTCGACTGGACGCGCTACCAAGTTAACTCACTCAATCCTATAGATTTTTGCTATTTTTCAAAATTAAAAAACAATGTATTAAAATAAACATGTGCATAGATATTTTTATTCAGCTATCATGAACATGTAAACATAAAGAACATTAGCTTTGATACTACGCCTAGAGTGAGTAGGAAATTGCCAGAAGACAATAGAGAATAAAAATTTCGCGGCGGTGATAGGGGTTTGAACCCACGACATTACTGGTACGACAACTCCGCCTGGCCGGGAGAGCGTGACTCTATCGTATGAGCTATCCACGATCCCTAAAAAGATCGTCTCTAACCCTATGCCTATAATTTGTCTCAGAATAATGTAAAAACAATGCATGGGGTAAATGTAACCCCGGGCAAAGAACGGATATAGTCGGTGTTAGGGTTGACTGAGTTAAATTACTTTTCTGGCGTGTGTCTGGATTGAAAGAGATGAGTAGTAACTATTGTGCGCCTATGATGTGGTCTTGTGGTATGACACTCGCTTTCGGATCAGAAGCTACTGGGTTCGAGTCTCGCTCGGCGCATAGTTGAGTCCGTATTCAGGTGTAAAATGAGTACCCGGACGTAACTGGGTTGTCTCAGTCGAAACAAATAATTAAATATTTCGCCTAACAGGCGACATGTGTCATATATATATATATATATATATATATATATATTATTGCTGTCGGCCAGGTTCCTTTTGTAAAGCGCTTTGAGCACTTTTCGTGGATATTGCGCTAAACAAAACATCAAGTTTTTAAAATATTTATGGCTATAAATTCAATTTTTTCCCCCCAATTTCATCCCGAAATGACACCACTTTGTGAGGTTGGGTCACATATTTTCTGGGGTTGTTTTCGTTTTGTATATTTCACAAAGAATGCCTTTATTATTATGTACTAATATCGTTTTGGCATCTTTTGTTAAAACAATAAAGCTATTTGGAAACTCTTGAGATACTTTTTTGCGGCTATGTTGTCTAGTGTGGTATGACACTCGCTTTCGGATCGGAAGGTCCTGGGTTCGAGCCTCGCGCTCGACGCATAGTTGAGTCCTTGGAAAAGGCTCTTTGCTCACATTCTCTCACCGTACTCAGGTGTAAAATGAGTACCTGGCAGTAAACAACGTTGTCTTTGTCCGAAAAAATGTAATATCGCCTAACAAGCGTCATGTCCCGTCCTACATATTAATTGTTGCTGTTGGCCAGGGACCCCTTGTAAAGCGCTTTGAGCACGTTTAGTGGATATTGCGCTATATAAAAGCTCCATTTTTTTCTTTATGCACGGATAATGGAGCCCAAAAAAGCATGCAAGAGAGAAGAGTGTCGAAGACACCATAATGTCAAATCGACCTATACCTATGACATGGCACCGGACACCAAGAAAGTAAGTATGGGAGTTTGGGGGGGGGGGGGGGGGGGAGGTGGATAAAAACGGAAGGAGAATTGGTTGTATTGTTTGTTGTTGTTTTTTTAAAATTCGTGTTTGTTGTTTTTTGTTGTTGTTGTTGTTTTTTGTTTTTTTTGTTTTTTTTTTTGGGGGGGGGGGTTATTTTTATCTATTTTTTCCTTTTTATTTATTTATTTTTTATTTATCATTTTTTTTCAGATATAAAGATAAGTAAAGATAAGAGGAATAGGAATAGGAGATAGAAAAGAGCAATAAATAGACAACAACAAGGGGAGGCCACCCCAGTCCGTTTGTCCACGGTCTGGAAATCCCCAAGTAGACATCACGAGTAATTTCTTGGATGAATGGATCCCGACTTGTCACTTGTGTGGACTGAATAGCCTCCATTCAGGCAAGGCCCGAAACCACGCTCATCTTACAACGGTAGGATAATGGGGGATGTTAGTGGGGTGGGGGATTAGGATGGGGAGGGGGGTGACAAGAGTGTGTGTGTGGGGGGGGGGGGAGGGGGGGAGGGGTGGACACAAACCCGGGTCTCTCTCCTGGAGTAGTAGTAACTCTCCAGCCCCCGGGGGCAAGGCTCGAAACGATTGGTCATCTTACAACGGTAGGATAAAGGGGGATGGATGGGGTGGGGTGGGGTGACAAGAGGAGGGAGGGTGTGTGTGGGAGGGGTGGGTGTAGGGGGGGGGGTAGGAGAGGGGAGGACACAAACCTGGGTCTCTCTCATGGAATAGTAGGTAACTCTCCAGCCCCCGGGGCAAGGCGTTTCATTTCAAAAGTCTAGTTGCTCCAGCCGGCGGGATCACTGTCCCTGGTGTAACACAACCTACCATTCTTGGATAGAGATGTCAGTTCTATTTTGTATCATTTTGTTGTACTCGAGTGATTGTTTTCGTAAATAAATAAAAAAAAAAAAAACAGAAAAGAAAAAAAAAAAAAACAGCGAACAACAACTGAGCAGTGAGCTTTGATATAGCTAGCGCAATGTGGTCTAGTGGCTTGACACTCGCTTTCGGATCAAAAGGTTCAGGGTTCGAGTACCGCTCTCTCAGGGGCGCATAGTTAGTTGGGCCCATGATAAAACCCCCAACTTTTTACTCACTTTCTTTCACCGTACTCGGGTGGAAAATGAGTACCTGGCCGTTAACAGCGGTGTCTCTGTCGAAAGAAATTGTAGTATAGATTTTAACTCGGCGCCACGCTGAGACATACGATCACAGTTTTCTCTGTCATCGGTCAACGATCTAAATTTTTTAAATATTTTGAATGAGCTTTTATACAGCGCAATATACACTAAACGTGTTCAGAGCGCTTTACAAACGATCCCTGATCAACGGCAACACGAAACACGTAGAATGAGACATGACGCCTGTTAGGCGATAATGCAATATTTTTTTTTGTCCCGACAGAGACAACGCAGTTTAATGGCCAGCAGGTACTCATTTTACACCTGAGTACGATGATAATTCTCTGAGTGAAGAGCCTTTTCCAAGGACTCAACTATTCGCCGAGCGAGGCTCGAACCCTGAACCGAAAGCCCACAAGACCGCGTTATAGCCGCACTATGAATGTCAGACTTGATCATATTTCAAACATCAATTCCTTCCAAGCCGCTATCCTCTATCTCCCCCCCCCCCCCCACCCCCACCCCCCGGCATCCTTTGTTCACCTGTCACCTTTACCGTAATATTCCAGACACAAACCGTCTTCAAATTCTTAGATAATGATATATCCAAACAATCAACGGCAGCCAGAATCTTCACCTCGGTGAGAACAACAACATCTCCATAATGCAATCTCCGATACTGACCGCAAGTACCTCATAACACCGATCATACTTCATACTACATAGAAAGAAGAAGAAAAAGAAGAAGAAAAATATCTGTACAGCCCGCGCTTGCGACGTGCGTAGGGTACCTATAACAAATAATTTACGCGAGGGAAAACCCCAAACGTCCATAGAAATCTAAATCGCCAAACAAACACTTGACAATTCTCTCCAAATGGCCGTGGACAACTTCTCTCAATCACCGAACACTAAAGGGACGTAATTACATTCCAACACTCCTAGTGATCGCCCTTTTACAAACCTCCGCCCCTTTCTTCCGGTGTCAACGACAACAAAACACGACGCCTACCGTGACCAGTGTTGTCAAGGTGTATCCAATTTGATCGCCTGGCACGCCCCCCTACGCCCCAATTTACGCCCTATTTACGCCCCTGCTGTTCGCCTTTCCGCATCAATGAGTCCGGCAATCACCCCCCGACCTCACTGCCCCCTTCGTGTAACTCACGCAGAAAAAGGCGTAGAAAACTCACAAAAATATTTTTTTTAAAAATTGTGTGCTAAACAAAACAGAAAAGACACGGGGAAACAATTAGATCTTACTCTATCGTCATCAACTATTTTCCGGATTTTTCCGGATACGTCACATCCACCCAGCAAAAAGCTGATAACATTCAACTCTAACTCAGACCTCCCAACTATTACGAAAAATTCGCTGAATTACGACATTATGCCTCAGAATGTCAGAATTGCACGAGGATCTCTTGGTCAATAAAACTTATTGAAAATGAAAGTTGATTCCAGACTGATTATGTTGAAGTGTTATTCCATCCTTGTGGTGGTAAATTGTTGATGTTTTTTTTTTTGTTTTTTTTTAAATTTTTTTTAGCTTTTTTATATAGCGCAATATCCACTTAACGTGCTCAAATCACTTTACAAGGGGTCCCTGGTCAACAGCAACATTTAACATGTAGGACGAGACATGACGCCTGTTAGGCGATATTACAATTATATGTTGAATATTCAGGTACAGCAACTACAATTTAGCCGATGTTACAATTTTTTTTTCCGACAGAGACAACGCTGTATTAGGTCAGGTACTCATTTTACACCTGAGTACGACGAGAGAATGTGAGTAAAGAGCCTTTTCCAAGGACTCAACTATGCGCCGAGCGAGGCTCGAACCCGGGACATTCCGATCAGAAAGCGAGTGTCATACCACAAGACCGCAAAGCCTCCTCTTACACACTACCTTGTCAATCACTCTTACAGAACGCACCACCACCTATGTTTGCTTGAAGGAACTCAGTCACTCCTGAGTCGAGTGAAGCATGATGTTGGAAATTAATCGCGTATATGGCCCAAGGACAAAACGCAATAATATGGCTATGTGGTCTAGTGGTGTGACACGCTCGCTTTCGGATAGGAACGTCCTGGGTTCGAGCCTCGCTCGGCGCATACTTTAGTCCTTGGAAAAGACTCTTTACTCACATTCTCTCACCGTACTCACTCAGGTGTAAAATGAGTACCTGGCGGTAAACAGCCTTGTTTCTGTTCGAAAAAAAATTGTAACATCGCCTAACAGGCGTCATGTCTCGTTCTACATGTTGCGTGTTGCTGTTGGCCAGGGATCCCTTGTAAAGCGCTTTGAGCACATATATTGGATATTGCGGTATATAAGAAATAAGATATAAAAAGTTCAATAGATTTGCAATCATTGTCAATAAACAGACCCAACATCTGTAGGTCTTTATCTTGAGCTTTATATAGCGCAATATCCACTAAATGTGCCCAAAGCGCTTTACAAGGGGTCCCTGGTCAACAGCAACATTTAACTTGTAGGACGGGATATGACGTCTTTTAGGCGATATTACAATTTTATTGGACAAAGACAAAGCTGTTAACGGCCAGGTACTCATTTTACACCTGAGTACGGTGAGAGAATGTGAGTAAAGAGCCTTTTCCAAGGACTCAACTATGCGCCGAGCGCAAGGCTCAAACCCAGGACCTTCCGATCCGAAGGCGAGTGTCATACCACTCGACCACACAGCTGTCTTTGCTGCTACATTCATGACG
>NC_088366.1:4572873-4577873 GCF_034508935.2 Berghia stephanieae | reverse complement strand
GTCTAAGACACAATAAGAAAGACGAACTGAGTGACGTCAATTTCGTTCCATTTAGATACTATGACACAGGCTCTATATACGTTATTGTGTCTTGGTGTAACATAATATGTACGGTGACATTGACATTAAACTAATAGTTTTAAAGTCACTTTCTGCTTAAAGTAAACACCTCTAATAGGTCGAAAAATGTTCGGGTTTTCTATGTACCGTAAGTGTGTTCCAATAGGCTTCAACAGTCGTGACGTCACTTCCCTCGTAAATACGCGTAGAAACTTAGTAACTGGTTCTAAGCCATCGGAACAATGGCGGACGCCCTTATGAAATTACTTCTCGTACGAGCATAAACGTGTATCCAGAGTAGAAAAATATTATATGTCTGATCATGTTTTGACTGTGATACAGTCTGATAACAGGACATGTTAAAAATTTCTAGCCTGCATAGATAATAAAAAGTACCGATTTCCTTTGTTTAGAACCAAGTTGCTGGTTGCTGGGCGGACGTAACATCAGACTATTGAATCCTATTGGACCTCAATTGGAGTCTCTGGAGAGTCTCATTAAAAGGAGAAGATGGCAATGGTTGGGGCATGTCTGTCGCAGACCTGATGAAACGCTGATAAGAAAAGCTCTGCGATGGACACACCAAAGAAAGAGGAAGCGAGGGTCCCCCTAGGAGACTTGGAGACGCACCGTAGAGAGGGACCTAAAACAGAGATGGCCACAAGAATATCTGATGACAGGACCAGGTGGAGATCCCTTGCATCGCCTCAAGTGACAGCAGGCCCGAAGAAGATTGAGTGAATTTCAGGCGACAATTATGAGCTTCTAAGATGCTAAATCAAATGCGTATTGTCCACCACTAAATATTGTGAAGCGCCCAAAGAATGGTAATCAGTCAAAAAGAAAAAAAACGAATAGAAATACGATATTTAAAGTGAAAATTCATCAAATTTTCACTTTATTCTACCATACCAACGTTTAATACTTCGATATGAATAATAAATATATAGATACATAAATAACAATAATAATAATAATAATAATAATAATAATAATAATAATAATAATAATAATAATAATAATAATAATAATAATAATAATAATAATAATAATAATAATACACATTTATACAGCGCTCATTCTCGTGTAAAACACAAGCTCTGGGCACTTTACAATATAAATTATCCATTTTGAGTGGAATATATATATATATATATATATATATATATATATATATATATATATATATATATATATATATATATATATAATATATATATATACTAGTAAAAAGCCCGCAATTTCGGGGGAAAGAACTATTTTCATTCGATATTGCCAGAATCATTTTCTTGATTAGCTTGATTACGATTAGATGCACATTTTAATCGATGTGCTTGTCGTCGCTGTCATGCTTTATTCGGCATGATTTTAGTTTATCAGTCGGTAAATATCAATATGAATAAGTCGCAAGTCTTTACCACGCTTTACTTGGGAGTGCTTTGCACTACCTTCAATACTTCACAAATTAAAATGGCGGCCGATAATCAAAACAATGGTCAAATTAGGATATTTTAAACTTTCACAAATCTATCAAGGTTTGTTCTAGAGTTTTTAAAACGCTGTTCTATGATGACAAATTGAAAAAAAAACGCCTGACAAAAGATCAACGGTGAAAATACAAATTGAATGAATACTGGGGATGTAGGAGCTTTCGGAATGTCTCCCCTTTACTTAACTTATGTGAGGTCAAATGAAAATCTGAAGCGGACGCGATAAATATCAAGTCCCCGAATCTGTCTACTTTTGGTTTGTTCGGGCTAGAAGCTAGACAGATCCAATTGACATTTTGCCGAAACGTTTAACTAAATATTTCCCAGGGCAATAATTATCACGTCGATGGCATAAAAACGACAGTAATATCAGCAGTAATATTAGTTGATGTTGTTAATCGGTGAAACTTGTTTAAAATTTCTGTAATTCCGAATACCGTTATGTGATCAAGTGAATTATATCACAATGAATGCCACGATTTGCCGAAAAATGCCAATCTGACAGTTCCTAGCAAACACCCCCCCCCTTGCTCAGGAATTTCTCTACTTGATGGAGACCTCTCCCCACCCCCCCCCCTCTTTTTTTTTCTTCCACGCAACCACATTCCAAAACACAAATGCACACACAAATATACACCACACACATACACGCACACACACACACACACACACACACACGCACACATAGACATACATGCAATGAGAACACACTACTACTTACTACATAACAACACTGATCACCGCTAAATCAACACAACGGAAGTAAGGACTCTGCTGGACAGATAGGATTGAGGGTGTGGCCATGAGTTGTTAGTACTTACTACTTACTTAATCTTCTTCGGGCCTTGAGGCAAATAGAGCATCCACCAGACATCTCCATTTTTTGCGATCGGCTGCTTTTGCGGTGGCTGTATTCCAGGACAGGCCTGCTTCCTTTAATTCTTTCTCCATGGTCCTTCGCCAGGTTTCTTTGGGTCTTCCCCGCTTTCTCTTCCCATCTGCTGTCCAGTACAAGGCTGTCTTTGGAGGTGACCCTTTTTCCATTCTGGCAACATGACCCAGCCAACGCCATCTTCTTCTTTTTATTTGGCTTTCAATGCTAGTGCAGTCAGCATTCTTTAATAGATCCACTGTTATTATTTTTGTAGGCCAAAATAAATTAAAAATTCTTTTTAAACACTTGTTCTGAAAGGCTTCTAGTTTCTGTATTAAGGAGGATGTCATTTTCCAGCTTTCACTTCCATAAAGCAGTACACTTAAAACATTGCTCTTGTATATTTTCAGCTTTGTCTTTCTCATTATTTGCTTTGATTTCCAAAAGTTTTTCAGCATGCCGAAAGCCTGGTTTGCCTTTTGAATTCTGTGCTTGATATCGTGTTCTGCATTTCCGTCGTCTGTTATTTTGGATCCAAGGTAGGAGAACTCTGTTACCTCTTCAATTATACGTTCATCTATCCTAATTTCACTGTCATGTTTTGGATTCACCCTAATGTACACAGTCTTATCGAAATTTATTTTCAGTCCAATTTTTGAGGCGTTCTTGTGTAGTACGTTTAGTTTCTCTGAGGCGTCTATGTGAGTACTGGAAACTAACTCAATATCATCTGCGTAGTCTATATCTTCCAGAAAGGATGTCAGTGTCCAGCGAATGCCTCTCTTCTTACCATCAATTGTATTTTTTCATGAGCCAGTCTAGAGCCAGGATAAACAGAAGCGGGGAGAGTATGCAGCCTTGTTTTACACCAGTTGTTACATTAAAGCTGTCTGTTAAACTGTTACCACAGATCACTTGGCATTGGTTTCATTAAGTTGATTATCTTCATCGGTATACCATAATGGCGGAGTATTTTCCACAGGGACTCTCTGTGTAAGCTGTCAAAGGCTTTTTCAAAATCGACAAAAAATGGTGTAGAGGGGGCTGTTCCATTCAATACTTTGCTCCAGGATTTGTCTCAGGGTAAATATGTGGTCACTACATGACTTCCCTTTTCTGAACCCTGCCTGCCCTTTTCTAAGAATGTTTTCAATGTGAGGTGAGATTCTTTTCAGAAGGATTCTATTAAAAATTTTGCTCGTTACGGACAGGAGTGTGATTCCACGCCAGTTAGCACAATTTCCCAGGTCTCCTTTCATGGCTATTTTATAAATAATGCCTTTCTGCCAATCCTCTGGTATTTCTTCCTTTTCCCATACTGAGAATTTTGGACATTTCTTGCGAGTTCGCTTTAAGCATTTCCGCAGTGATTTTGTCAATACCTGGGGCCTTGCCATTTTTGTTGTTGTTGTATTGCCTCGTGCACCTCATGCTGAGTGATTGGACCAAGATTAACCTCTACGTCCATTTCTGCTTCTGGGATATCTGTGTTAGAAGATGGGTCTGGTCTGTTCAGAAGGTTTGCGAAATATTCTCTCCATCTTTCAATTTTCTCCTTTTCGTCTGTGATGACACTACCATCTTGGGATTTTAATGGTTTCTCTTGACCATAACTTCTGTTTCCTGAGAGCTTTTTTGTGATTTTGTATAGCGTTTGTGTGTCTTGTCTTACAGCTGCATTTTCTGCTTCAGTTGCTAAATTTTCTGCAAAATCTCTTTTGTCTTTCCTTGTGGATTTTTTTCACTTCTTTATCCTTCAATGAGTATTCACTGGATAGCCTTTCTTTCAGTCGGGGGGATTTAGCGTTCAAGAGATTTAGTTTGATTGATTTTCTTTGGTTAATGAACTCCCATGACCTTGCTGATATCCAATTCTCTGTATTGGATTTATTGTGTCCAAAGTGTTCAGTGGCACTTTCCTGCATGACGTGGTTGAAATCTTGGATTGTCATGCTTGTACTATCTTGTATTGCACTGAATTTGTTTCTTACTGAGATACTGAAATTGTTTTTGATATCTGGGATTTTCAATTTATCTGTGTTGAAACGTTTCTCCTTCTGTTTTGCTATTTTTGTTTTCATCAATTTAGTAGAGATTTTGGCTGTGACAAGATGGTGGTCACTTCCAATGTCTGCCAATCGTCTGACTCTGACATCGTTTAAGCTGCTCTTCCAATTTCTGTTGATAATTATATGGTCTATCTGACTTTGTGTTTTTCCATCTGGTTATTTCCAGGTCAATGTGTGTATGTTTTTGTGTGGGAAGAAAGTTCCACCAATAATGAGGTTGTGTTCTTTGCAAAATTCTGCCAGTCTGCTTCCATTGTTGTTCATCACCCCTATGCCTTCCTTTCCAACGGACTGATTTGTTTGTTCTTCAACTGTATTGCCAACTCTAGCATTAAGGTCTCCGATGATCATGAGCATATCATGTCTTGGAATGTTTTCAACGGCCATTCTTAGAATATCGTAAAATTCTTCTTTGTTTTCTTCATCTGAATCCTCTGGCGTAACATGTGAGGATTGATAGTTTGGTGTATTTTGAGTTGTGTCTTGTGTAGAAAATTCTTTCACTTA
>NC_088366.1:4542873-4562873 GCF_034508935.2 Berghia stephanieae | reverse complement strand
GGCATATATTAGGACTTTATTCGTCGACTTTTCAATACAATTCATCCTCATCTCCTAATACCAAAACTACTACAAATGAACGTCAGTGCTAACATCGCTCTGTGGATTTTAAATTATTTGACAGAGAGACCATAATAGGTGGCGGTCCGCACAGACAATACGGTAATTGATTCATCAGCTATATCCACCAGCACGGGAGCTTCGCAAGGAACGGTTCTTGCTCCCTTCCTTTTTTCTATATATACAAATGACTGTGTAACGAATTTTTCTAATATCATAATATGCAGACGACACAGCAATTCAAGCTTTAATCCTCACAGAGGCTGATATTGTGAACTACACACAATTGATATTCATAGTTGTTGATTGGTGCGAAGAAAACCATCCCCAGCTAAATGTGAAAAAAACCCAAAAGAAATGATCATTGACTTTAGGGCAGCTAGAGATGATCAAAACCCCATTGTTATAAAAGATGAGTTTGTTGAAAGAGTTGGAGAATACAAGTATACTGGGGTCGTCATTGACGAGAAGTTAGAGTGGACAAAACAGTCCACCAGTGTGATCCAAAAACTTAAAACCAGAATGTATTTTAAAGAAAACTCAATAGAGTGAATTTGGACAATAGGCTGCTTTTTCTGCCGACACATGCATTATCAGTGTACTACGCTACGGTTTGCCTGGGGTTGGAATAAAAAAAAGATATCAAAAGTCGAAGAACGACAACGTTTTGAAACACTGCCAGAAAATGCAACAATTTCCTTCAATTTTAGACTTTGATCATTTTGATATGAAATCATGTAATGAAAAAATAAATAAAGTCATTAGAGACGAATCTCATCCACTACACAAAGAGATTCAATTCAGCAAATGAAGCGGTCGTCTTCTGTATTGTATCCCAAAGAAACAAAGACATTTTACTTCTTTCCTCCCCACGGCTGTGAGAAACTATGCACTGACTCTGACTTAGACTTAGATTTAGTCCCATCGTTTAAGAGAGAATTAATACATTTTCACAATCACTTATAGTATTAACATAATCATGTAGATAATAACTAATCTGTAATCTTAACTTAGGTGTCCGGTTCTAAATGTAAAGTAAAAGTTATTTTAAAAAAATAAATTAAGCCAACATATTCATCTATCTATGTGTGAAGTGAGGATAATATTCTAGAGATGTGATTCAATAATAAATTTATATTTATAGAATATTTTACTTCTAAGATATAATATATTATAACTCCTTTTCGATCTCTTATCTACAATATTTTACTTTAAAGCAAATGATAAATATTTCTATGAATTAAGGTGATAACCGCAAAATTATTTATTTATTCCTCAGATGAAATATGTATGCAATCGCAATAACACGATTTTTATGTTATATTCCTCTCTAATAATACCATTTAACCTTTATCAGTTTATAAAGAATCTTGATAATCATTTGATTATTTATATTTCTATTGAACAATAATTTTATTATAAATATAATCCTAGTCACCATAATATATCCCCTTGTTATTCCACTGTACATGTTAAGACTTTTAATTTCTTTGCCAAGTTTCATTTAATTTATTAACATTTGATATTTCTTTTATCTATTAGCGAATTGTGTTGTGATACAAAATTATAATTTCCATTCAAGGATCAATAAATTATATCTTATCTCTTAACTTTATATATTATATATTTATATATATAATATATATATATATATATATATATTATATATATATATATATATATATATATATATATATATATATATATATCTATAGATAGTTCGAAGTTGACGTCACTCAGGTCATTGTTATTGTTTTTTGCTATTCGCGTTTATGAGTAATTCTCACTAAACTGTCTTAACCTGCCTATAAACGATCATGGTTACACACAGTTTTGTGTGTTGGTCAGGTATACTTCCGGATGGCAATGTTGTGAGCTTCTTAGCCAAGGGCATACTATCTATAGTGCTCATTACCTATTGAAGGACCGAATTTGACGTCACTTAGCACTTTGTTATGGTTTTCTTGAAAGCCAATTTGGTGATGAGTTCTCACTACATAATATTAATTACAAAACTATGTGTAACCTTAAACGTTTAAAGTCTGATTGATACCAGTTAGTGAGAACTAGTCATAAAACTGCTCAGAAAATGGGTGGCTAAAACATATAACAAAGATCTGAGTTACGTCGATTTCATTCTATTTATAGTAGGATCGAGTGAGACCGCAGGTCATATACGAAGAGAGGTAACTCGTGTAATTAATGAGGTTAAGTGGAGTTTTCCCCCTTCTCTGTGGCGATACGGGGATCATAAGTACATCGTGTAGTCTTGTAAAAAGAGTCAATCTATTTTGAGCGTGGTCAGAGACTAGATGAGTAAGAATAATCCATAAAATGTGGTACCGGTGTGGTTACTTTGAATAAGTCATTTCATACAAATTACAGCACTCGACTTAGGTTTGAATTGGTACCTGCTTATAGGCACTGAGAGATATAGTAAAAGTTTTAGTTACAAAAATAACCCGAGACTAGCGATTCATTTCATGTATGGGATTGGAATTTGGGTTTTATTATGGTCCTGTATTGGAATGCATGAAACATTTTAAAACGCATTGAGCATGGTAGATAACTGGAAATGCTCTTTAAAAACCACGTGATCGCTCCAATTATATGCCATACTATGGATTAATAAATTTGGCCATAAAACTCGTTCTTCAAATATTGATAAATTTACATTACCCTCATCTCGGCAAAATTATCATACCTGGGACTTCGTAAAGTCTTCCTTAGTCCCAGGTTTGAGAGTTGTTGCCAAGACGATATACATTTAAATCGATCGACTCTTCTTGAAGGACGAGTTTTCTGGCCAAATTTTTAAATACGAGTTTTCCTAGAGTGCGACAGTTAACGAGTTAAAAAACGTTGTGTAACCTTAAGCGTTTATAGTCTCATGAAGAGAATTAAATGAGAACTAATCACCCATTTGACAGTCTAAAAACAATAACAAAGTGTGTATGTGTGTGTGTATGTGCGTGCCTGTATTTGTGTTTATTTTCGACTTTTTCCAGAGGGGCGAAGTGGCCGAGTGGTTAAGGCATTGCACTATGACTCAAAAGATCCCAGGTTTGAACCCCGCTTCAGGCACTTTCGTTTTTTCCTTGGACAAGATTATTAACCCACTCACTTAGACAACATGGGTGATTCATGTTGACATCAGACATCTTGATTGATGAATTATCTATATTCCTTTGTGGAATGCCCAGGCGACGATATCGCATGATGTCATGGCAGAAGGGCATAATTTTAAAAACATTTTTTCCAATGGAACGAGCCGAAATAGCCACACTCGAAAAGACAGCAAGCAACAATCTAACAGTTGTGGTCCGTATGAAGCAACATGCCGGAACTTTTAACAAGACCAGCACTCTTAAAGATTTGCGGTTAAACCTCTTTGGATATTGATAAAATAAATAAAGATAGAATAATATTTTTTTCTATAATCCTCGAATCTTGTACCTCATGGGTAACAGTGCCAATGCCAAACCATTCGGCCATTCCCCCTTTATACCCCCAACTCCTTCTCTTTAGCTTGATATGGTAACAAAACCACGTGATACTTATTGTTTCTGACGTTTCTCACTGAGTTGAACCAACATCGTAACACCGAGTGAAGTCTTGTTATAATTATTACACTTTATGGTGTAAGGGGAATAACCGACATAATACGTAACTGTTTTAGTTGTGTATGAGTAGTATCCCTTGATTTACAATTTATGCGCTATAAAATTCAAATTCCTGGTTCCTCTAATCTTTGTTTCGTTTCAGAGCACGTTGTAACTGTGGTAGTGTACAGGAAGTCTCAGGTTCGATCCAATGTGGAGGCAGGCTGATCTTTGGGATGTTTATTATTCTTATATTTTTTCTGTTTTGCCCGACACTTTCATACACAATTTTTCAGATCTTTTTCTTACACAAATGCCTGCTCCCTTGACATTTGGATATTTTCAAAATTTGGAGTAAACCATTTGCATGTTATAAAGCCCGATGTATAAAGGACAGTCCATAGCTGTAGAGAACGTCCATTGAGGGCTACTAAGCCTGTTGCTAAGTTGTATTATTTGTCTTATAAAAACGAAAATGGTTGGAACGCCTTTCACTTCCTTCTCTAACAACCGTAGCCAACAGCAACATTTAACATTGGGGAAGGGACATGACGCATGTTAGGCGATATTACACTTTTTTTCGACAGAGACAGCGCGGTAAACGGCCAGGTACTCATTTTACAAATGAGTACGGTGAGAGAATGTGAGTAAATAGACTTCTCTAAGGACTTAACTATGCGCCGAGCGAGGCTCGAACCCAGGACCTTCCGATCAGTAAGCGAGTATCATACCACAATACCACATAGCCGCACAACGTAATTGTCCTTACTATCCAGGAGGTCTGAGGTTCAATCCCTAGTCAAGGCAGACTGATTTTTGAGGATTTATTTTTTCTTGCATTTTTCTTTCAGGGTTGTCTGTCGCTGTTTCATACACAAATCTGTGCTACAGTGAGGTAAGGCACAACAGCCAATGAAAATGCTAAGATATCACCCTGTAATATAAAATAACAGTCAACAAAGATGCCACATAATTGTTCAATGACATCCAATGAATCGTCATTGATCATAACCGTGATGTCAGCAGTCAAGTCTCGTCACGGGCCGTGTCAGATGTACTTGGTACTGACACCAATAATGGAATTCCCGATGTCAGTAGTCTATGACTTCAACAAATAGCCTGATGAGAAACGCCCCCTCCCCCCACCCCTACATCAACCACTGTGTGCGAGACTGTCTCTCTGTCTTTGTAAACTTCTCTTGCCAATCCAGGACTGAGTGTTGGTAAATGAGGCAGATCCGCCCGCCCCCCCCCCTCCTCCCATCCCCAAAAAGTCACTTTCTCATTTTCTCATAATATATGCAATACAAATGCTCAGCTTCTCGGTTTGGATGTTATCGTAACGTCAAGGTGATTACGACTGGTAATTAGTCTCGATACCAGTCGAAAATAGTTACATTTTAGAAAACGCCATTGTTGCTGATGTGGAGTCAGATGAGGAGAGTGCACCATTGGACCAGTTTCCACTCATACCACAATAGTAGCTATCAAGACCCTACATTGTTGCTGATGTGGAGTCAGATGAGGAGAGTGCACCATTGGACCAGTTTCCACCCATACCACAATAGTAGCTATCAAGACCCTACATTGTTGCTGATGTGGAGTCAGATGAGGAGAGTGCACCATTGGACCAGTTTCCACTCATACCACAATAGTAGCTATCAAGACCCTACATTGTTGTGGACAGCAGCTTCATCAGGACAATTCCTTAATTGACGTCTTTGTAATTGCTGAGGAAAGCTACATAAAATATTTGCCTACAGAGACAGACCACAGTAGTAGGTTTAGTATGAAGTGAACCGTAATCATTTTTTAATATGCCCTTTTAAAGGCCATCAAATCATCAGTGATGAGTTCCCTTGTTATTATCTCGCCTATTCTCATTTGTTTCCCATTCATTTATTTTTAAATGACATATAAATCGATATCGCGCTAATATCGACATTTTACCACGGTCTCGAAGATGTCGATATATCCGTTATCGACTGTATATATATATATATATATATATATATATATATATATATATATATATATATATATATATATATATATATATACATGTTGCAATCTCAGAAAGAGTTATTTTAGTAAAGTTGAAAGGAAACCCGTTTAATGTTAATATTATTCAAATATACGCCCCGACATGAGACAGTGACGAAACCATAATTGAGACATTCTATCAAGATATGGAACAAGCATTAAAACAATGTAAATCTGATGACATTCGTCTAATAATTGGTGATTTCAATGCAAAGGTTGGTAAAGAGAGAGTTGAAAATATCGTTGGCCCCCACGGACTAGGTATCAAAAATGATAGAGGGGAAAAGACTTGGAAAACCTTACTATTGTCAATACATGGTTTAAAAACCACGATAGAGAGAAGTGGACAGGGATAAGCCCAGGTGGCCTTTCTAAAATTCTGATAGACTTTATTCTGGTCCAACATCGATTCAGAAATATCGCACGCAACGCAACAACTATTCCAAGCGCAGATTGTAATAGTGACCACAGACCTGTCAAGGCCACGCTAAAAATAAAACTTAAACAAATAAAGAAACCAAAAGTGGATCCAAAAACTGCAATTAGATCTATTGAGAGTTAACCATCAAATAAAATATGATTACAAAGAATGCCCGAAAGAATAAAAGTGAAAACTTGACCTCAGATATAAACTAGATGAGTACTGGAATCAAGTATCGAACTGCATCACAGAATCTACTAGAGAAACTATTCCAACTGTGAAAAAACACGATCCAAATCATAAGTGGATGGATGACAAGATATTGAAACTGATGAATGAAAGACGAAAACTAGAACGAAACAGCAATGAATATAAAGAAGCTAATAAGATTATAAAACGTGAGTGTAAGAGAGCAAAGGAAGATTATATTGAACATAATGTCACAGAATTGAAAGACTAAAACAATCTAACACCAAACAATTCTACCAGTCAATACAAGATCTAAGTTGAAAACGCCCATGCCGTGGCAAGAAAATGCGTTAAAGACGCAAATGGTCATATACTTATCGACAACAACGAAATTTTGGAACGTTGGGCAGTAAACATAAAAAATCTATACGCGGATGACACAAGATGGACGACCTTGGATAAAGAAATCTCTACTGTAAACACGGGTCCCCATATTATACGAAAAGAAGTAGAAGCTGCTTGCAAAGAGATGAAAAAGGGGAAAGCGGTAGGCCAAGATAGCTTCTCAATAGAATTGATTGACGCCCTCAACCATCTGGTATTAGACATTCTCACAAAAGCCTTTAATGTCTTATATGAAAAGGCTGAATTGCGTAATGTCTTAAGAAAATCGGTATTCATTACGATACCCCCCCCCCCCAAAAAAAAAACAAAAAAACAAGGTACTATTGACTGTGATCAACACAGAACAATCAGCATAATGAGCCAGGCCACAACAATTATGTTAAGAATACTTATGAAAAGAATGAGGAGCAAGATCTCTCCAGAGATAAGTGACGAGCAGTTTGGTTTTGTTAAAGAAAAGTGTCCGGTAAATGCAATCTTTACATTGAAAACATTAATGCAACGATCAATCGAAAAACAAAAATCACTTTATCTATGCTTCATTGATTATTCCAAACTTTTGATTCAGTACAGCCGATACGCTATTCAAAATCTTAGAAAAGATGGTATAGACAGTAAAGACCTTCGACTTGTGAAAAACTTATATTGGAATCAAACAGCGTGTGTCAAACTGGATAATGAAACATGGACTTCTTTAACATCGAGAAGGGAGTAAGACAAGGATGCGTCTTATCACCGGACCTTTTTAACATTTATAGTGAAATAATATTCAAAGAAATTGAAGATATGAAAGGCGTCGTCGTTGGAGGGCAGAATACGAATAGCATAAGATACGCAGACGATGGTACTCTGGCGGCCTACTTTCCAGAACACGTGCAGAAAGTTATAGATATTGTGGTTTGCAAAAGTGAAGAGATGGGCCTGAAACAAAATTTTAAGAAAACCGAATACACGGTGGTCTCAAAGAATGACAACAACGCGACCTTCCACATGTCAAGCAAAGGAGAGACCATCAAACAAGTAAAGAAATTTAAATATTTAGGCACTATCATCACCCATGACGCACGTGACATAAAGGATATAAAACAAAGAATAGCAATTGCAAAAAAAAAACGTGATCCATAAAATGAGACCAGTTGTGTCAAACAACAACCTAAACTTGAAGACCAGAATGAAAGTAGTAGAAACATTTGTTATAAGTACCCTTTTATACGGTTGTGAAACGTGGACGCGTGACAAAGAATGTACGAGGAGGTTAGAGGCATTTGAGATGTGGGTGTATAGAAGAATGTTGAGGCCA
Organism: Berghia stephanieae; assembly: GCF_034508935.2. Taxonomy (NCBI): domain Eukaryota; kingdom Metazoa; phylum Mollusca; class Gastropoda; order Nudibranchia; family Aeolidiidae; genus Berghia; species Berghia stephanieae. The sequence continues at coordinate 4,554,853 of NC_088366.1, read as the reverse complement.
TCATGGACATACAGGTGTACGAACAAGGAAGTGTTGGAAAAGGTGAGAAATGGAAGAATACTGATCGATAACATCAGAAAGAGGCAGTTACGCTTTCTGGGACATGTGTGGAGTAGAGACGGAATAGAAACGTTGGTAACATCTGGGATGATCGAAGGGAAGAGAGCTAGAGGAAGACAAAGAATGACTTATCTAAATAACCTAAGAATGGCCAAATGTGACTTTAAAAGCAACACAGATTTCATGCGCACCGCAGAGGATCGTGATTCGTGGAGACAGCTGACCGGCAACGTGCTCAAGAGCACAAGCCACGGTAGATGGTGAAGATATATATTTCACTAATTTAGCACCCGGAAAATATTGTAGACAAGACATTAAAGATGAAGACACAAACCCATCACCTCAACCCCCCCCCCCCCCCCCCCCCCCCCCCCCCAAATAAAAAAAAGAAAAGATAAATAACATAAAACAACAATCACAAAACGGAAAACATAAACAAACGTCAGTATATTTTAAATCAGCTTTATTAGGCAGGACCACACAAATCAAACATGTCACAATCCTAGTCAGGAATTGAATGATGTTTCACCGTGTCCAGCTCCATTTTGCATCTGAAAATTGGAAGAAGATAAAAAAGGAAGTCAAGCTAAAATACTTAGCAGTTTTCGAGATGATTAGAATTACTATGAACTATTATAAACAAAAAAATCGTTTTGACCAGTTAAGAGTTCTGCCAGAAAACTTGTCCTTCAAATATCGGCCGATTTAAATGACCTTCGTCTCAACAAATAACTCTCAAACTTGGGGGACTTCACGACACATTCCCGCTGACGGGCCAGTTAATATAACACGCACTATTATGATGCTTATACATATTTAAACTCGTCATTAAAAAAATGTAAAAAATATGAGAATTTAAATTGATAACAAGTTAACAACAACGACAAAAAAGAACAAATAGACAAAGTCATTTTTGAATTCCAACAACCTTGTGTCTGAATTGGAATAAGCGGGTGTCCGAATTAGAATAACTGGGTTTCGTAATTGGAACAATTGGCGTCTGAATTACAAGTGTTGATTTAGTGGCAAACGTTTTTAATATCTATTTTAATACACTAGTGGAAGACCGGCAATATTTGCGGAGAAATAGAGGCTGTTAGGCGGTAAACTGAATGCATTCAATATCGTCTCCGGTCCGTCTTGCCCTCCATATATGACCATTCCTCTCAGTCGGTCTCTCCTTTTTATCATAGCAACCTGAGTGCAACTCATTCGTATTAGTTGACGAACCGGACAGAAACAGGACGTAAAAGCTTAATATTGGAATAAAAATTTATTTCCGTTTCCTACCACCAAAGTGAAATATCACACAGAGTTTCTTTGATATCGTTTTTGAACACATTTGTATGTTCAGTTTTCACTTGATAAATGTTTGAATAGTAATATAGACATTTTAGGTTACACGTAGTTTTGTCTGCTGGTTTGTTTGATGTGTTTGTTGTGAGTAAATTACAGAGATGTAAAGCAGACACGCACTACCTTTCACTTTATCTATTCTCATAATAGAAATGTGTGAAATATGGATAATCGTAGAAAATAAAGTTGTTTTAGATTTAACTTTTGAATTTAAGATTTGTAAATAATGTAATGACTGCTAATCAAATTGATAAATAAGACAAATCCGTATAAATAATTTTTAAATAAATATATCTGTTTATGCTAAATTCCAGTAAAATTTATAAAAATATTAAAAAACATATTTTCCTTTTTTTGGTTTAAAATGAATAAAAACAAAGAGAGGTAACTCATTATGCGATAGTGACATGGGAGACTGCGTTAATTAGATAAATGAAGAAATATCTGTTGTATTGTGGAAATTAACTAAATTGAGACGAATATTTTGAGCCATCATATTTGCTCGGTTCCAAAAGGCGGCCAAATCGTGATAAATCCTAAGGTCAAATGTCAAATTAAGTCTTGAATGTCGCCTGCGCAAAGATTGCCGCATAGGAAATCCCGCGACTTCGATCGGATGACATATTTAGCCCACACAAATATACGACGTGTTCCGTCGGAAGGAACCATATGCCTAAAAGCCGAATTAAATGTTAACCTTGTGAAAAATATAAATTGTTGGCATTGGCACTTTTCAGTATGGTATCCATTCTCCTCAATAAAACATATAAACTCTACATGAGTCTGATATTTCTGGCTATGAATTCAATTTTCAACATCTTAACCAACCCGACTTAATACCGTTTTGAGGCGAAGGGTCACATTTAGCGTTCTGGCATTGCCATGACACCACTGTCTCATTAATGGAATTTGTCATTATCCTAACAATGAAATGTAGTAAAAGAGTCATAGTTAAGGCCTCATGATTACACCCGAGCAGATATTAATTACCATTTGATTCAATGGAAATTAGAATGAGCCATAATTTAAGAAAGGTTTTCAATAAACTCGTAGATTTCTATATACCATTCTAAGAAAAATAGTGTTATAAATTTTTAGATTAGCCGGTAATTATGTGCTCGATGATAAAAGATTAACATTCGGCGTACGGAACAATTGCATTCCAAATCATATTTCATGATTAAAAATAAAAGAATAGAGAAATTAACAAAATATATGTAGGTGTGTGTGTGTGTGTGTGTGTGTGTGTGTGTGTTTGTGTGTCTAAGGTAAATATGTAATAGTTACTTTTAAGTGATTTGTGTCCCACCGCCTCAAACCCGTTTCATGACAGAATGATTCTGTTGCTAAAAATTGAGGTCTCTTATATAGGAATAAACGAGACGTGCTAAAATGCACTAAAGGCCTCTCGTGACGTATTTGTATCATTGGCTTAAACAATTAAAATCGAAGGTCAAGGTAAGCAGTCATTTATCGAAAAACTAATGACTTCTGACCTTCACCTTTTAAAATTATTGTATCCGTGCACTAAACTGTGTGTATTAATCTTGTTACGTTTTATTTAAACTAGTAAAAAGCCCGCAATTTCGAGGGGAAAGAACTATTTTCATTCGATACTGTACTCACCATAATTTAATGATGGCAGATTGGTAAACAACGTTGTCTGTGTAATTTGGTATATCTTCGGTTGATTTTTCTGTGTGGCCCAACATGAAGTGTAAGCCACTATAGCCTCTGACCCATGACACAGCAACATACAGTTGTCCGTGTGTGAATACCGGTTTTGGTAAGAAAATCCCCACCTTGCTTAATGTCTGCCCCTGAGACTTGTTAATTGTCATTGCATATGCAATTTTACCGGAAACTGTCTTCTATTTATAATAAATGGTAAGCCTGAATCAGTTTTGTCGTCAGATTGATTCTAGGTATAAACACTATGTCGCCAGTTCTACTACCGGTAATTATCTTGGCTTCTAATACTTTTGAACCTAATTTAATTATTAACAAACGGGTGCCATTTAGGAGGCCTGATTTAGGATTTATATTTCTAAGCAGCATGACTGACGTGTTGGCTTTCAAATGTAATGCATGTGGAGGAAGTCCGGGAGGTGTAAGTTCGTTCAAGAATTCAATCGGGTATAAGTTGATGTCAGAGTCACTTTGAATGGAATCAGCACTGCGGTAAATTTGTTCAGTTGATGAGGTCAACGGATGCATTTATTTTGTCAACATTTTCATGGGTTGTAGTCAAAATTGCTCTCTCTGATAGATAACGTTCATCCACAAAGTTCAGATTCAAATCATTGTATACAGCATTTATCAAGCATTCTGGGTCATTTTCAGGAAGGCATAGCGCTGTAGGTAATTTAACAGAATACTTTCCTATTTCGCTGAAAACTGGCTCTGTACCATTTCCGATGCGGAGAAGCCAATTTGCAAAACAGTTATTGTCATCAATAACCCTCATGTTCTTGTTCATGTGAAAAATGGTGACAAAATTCCAAATAATTGACTTGTTAAGTGTGACACTTAATATATCGGCTTCACTATCTTTGTTAACAACAGGTAGAATTTGCCGAAATTCCCATCCAAGTACAACCACTTTGCCCCCAAAAGGTTTTGAACTGCCTGTTATGTCACAAAATGTCCTGCTCACACATTCAAACACACGCCTGTCCATCATAGGTGCTTCATCCCAAATTATGAGAGAACTACTCTTCAGTAACTTAGCTGTGTCTGATTGGCGACTGATGCTACAGGTGCTGCTATCCGTTATTATGTTTTGATTATTAATTTGGACTTTTGCGATTTTTTCAGGCTTCTTTGACATGACCATTACCTTCGTCTTTTGAACATTCATCTCTAGACCCTAGGGTGTAGGGCATGAGAGGGAGGACTAGTACCTCACGGTGAAAGGCAGTCACGCTTCTTAGTGATCCTGAGAAGTGGCTTAGTAACTTATTTGGTCTCCACCTCTTGTGTCTAACTCGTATATGGCTCCAAGTAACTGATGTGCACTCAGTGGCCACACCCCGGGCAACGATTTTGACTGACCGGCTAAACTATACGAGGGAACCCAAAGGCTCTGCTGGAGGGTAAGGAGTCGTCTTTCCTTTATGTGCATGAAGACTGTTATGGCGGAGAGTGCAGATGATCCAGCAGCATGGACAATGGGCTTGATGGCGTTACAGCAAGGTGTATGGCACACGTGGAGCGCGTCAAAGACGTTAAATGATTGCGTTCGGCCATCGTAGAAAGGATTGGGGCCCTACTATGTATTATCCCATTGTATTGAAATGAATCATGCCACGTAAAGTTTATAGAAGTTATACAGGTACCCCTGAGCCCCCTGCGGGTGTGATACCTGTTGTAAATATTAACAGGGAAGAGACAATCTCTTCAGGGAGTAGTACAAACGAGGATGACGACGTCAATCTAAAGCCTGTGGGAGGATTGGAGTCCGATAATGTATGTATGAAATATGCAGGGAAATGTCTACGCATTGGAACATGGAATGTCCGGACATTATATACACTAGGTAAACTGGACAACTTGATTAAGGACGGATGATATGACGGTGGACATACTAGGAGTGTCTGAGCACAGATGGACAGAAGAGGGTACTGTAAAAAGAGACACTCACACATTTATCTATTCTGGAGGTAGTGAACATCAACATGGTGTGGGTGTGCTGGTGAAATCTAACATTCTCAAATATATTATAGGTATATATGCTGTAAGTTCCAGAAACATGATGATAAAATTGAGAGCCAGACCTTTTGACATGTCAATCATCCAGACATATTCACAACAGTGTTAAGATTAGTTTCGATGGGAAAAAATGGTATAGACAATAATAAGTACAACATTATTGATATTGATATTGAGTATTGAATTCTGGGTAACTATAAATGGTATTGTCATTAAACGTAAAATAATTGAATGATTATTGTTTATTGATACTTACTCTCTGTTAGTCACACATGGGAGGAGAAAAATACAAAATAAGAGGAACATTTCAGTAAACATTGTTAACGTGTTGAACATTGTATCACTTGTATAAAAACACCAAAGTTTGATGTTAACAAGCAGGTACTCTTTTTTAAATGTGTTCGATAAGAGAATGTGAGTAAAGATTTTTTCCACAAGGACTAAACTATGCACTAAAGAAGCCTTGAACCTCGGACGTTCCGATCCGAATGCGAGTGGTATACACCAAGACAACAAGTGCCGCACAGATCGTATTGATTACATTGTTAATTATTTTAAAATCTTTGTGTTTCTCAATCTGTTAAATGAAATAAACATGTTTTTCCCATCTACTCTTATTTTCCTTTTCCAAAAGTGTGTTTACTTACGGAATTTTGGTAACCAATCCACCCACTTCTCTATCCTCTCTTTCTCTCAATTTCTCTCTCTCTCTCTCTCTCTCTCTCTCTCTCTCTATCTATCTATCTATCTCTCTCCCTCTCTACCTCAGTGAGACACCTATGGTTCCTTTTCAATTTACAGGCCCTATTTGGTCTTATATTTGTCTGATCACAATGCAGTTATCTTGTACCGTCTAAAACCAAACCTTAACGGATAGCAATATTGGTGACAAAATGTTTATATTGAAGACAACAGAGATGATATTGGTATTGATGAAGCGAACACTGTTGGTAATGATATCTGTAACATTGTTGATTTTAGTATTGATGTTGGCAACTGTGTTTATATTGGTATAGATGGTGGCAACAGTGTTAATGTTGGTATTGATAACTGTAACATTGTTGATATTTGCATTTATGGTGGTAACAGTGTTGATATTGGTATAGATGATGGCAACAGTGTTAATATTAGTTTCGATTGATAAAAAATAATCGATATAGACAATAATTAATACAACATTTTTGTATTGATATTAATTATTGCATTTTGGGGTAACTATAGATTATGTGTCTGTGCCATTAAACATAAAATAATTGAATGATTATAGTTTATTGATACTTACTTTCTGTTAGTCACACATGGGAAGAGAAAGATACAAAATAAGAGGAAACATTTCAGTAAAATTGTTAACATGTTAATCATTGTATCACTTGTATTAAAACACAAAAGTTTAATGTTAACAAGCAGGTACTCATTTTCACATGTCTTCACTAAGAGAATGTAAGTAAAGATTTTTTCCCCAAGGACTAAACTATGCACTAAAGGAGGCTCGAACCTAGGACCTTCTTATCCTAATGCGAGTGGTATACACCAAGACCACAAGTGCCGCAGAGATCGTATTGATTACATTGTTAATTATTTAAAAACCTTTGTGTTTCTCAATATGTTAAATTAAATAAACATGTTTTTCCCATCTACTCTTATTTTCCTTTTCCTTAAGTGTGTTTACTTACGGAATTTTGGGTGCCAATCAACCCTCCTTCTCTCTCTCTCTCTCTCTCTCTCTCTCTCTCTCTCTCTCTCTCTCTCTCTCTTTCTCCTCCCCTCTCTCTCTCTCTCTCTCTCTCTCTCTCTCTCTCTCTCTCTCTCTCTCTCTCAGTGAGGCACCTATGGTTCCTTTTTAATTTACAGGTACTATTTGGCCTCATCTTTGTCTTACCACAGTGCAGTTATCTTGTACCGTCTAAAACCAAACCTTAACGGATATCAATATTCGTGGCAAAATGTTGATATTGAAGACAACAGTGATGATTTTGGTATTGATGATGGCAACTGCGTGATATTGGTAATGATGGTGGCAACAGTGTTGAAATTGGTGTTTTAGATGGCAGTGTCATAATATTGGTTTCGGTGGATACAAAATAATCGATATAAATAATAATAAATACAACAATATTGTTATTGATATTGAGTATTAAATTTTCGGCTAACTTTTGATACTAGTGTCGGTGCCATTAAGCTTAAAAAAATAAAGGACTATAATTGATTGATGATCAATATTTTAGTCACACATGAATAGATAAAGAGAAAAAAAATGAGTTAACCTTTCAGTAAATATTTCAAAGCATTTTTCTTTGTATCAAATCTACAAAAACACAAAAACCTGATCTTTTGTATAGAGCAATATATAATAAACGTGCTAAAATTGGTTTACAAGGTGTCATCAGTCATCCGCTTTACTTAACAAATAGGAAGAGACATGACGCCAGCTAGGGGATATTACAAAACTTTCAAACACAGATAACGCTCTTAAAGTCCATGCACTCTTTTTACACCTGAGTTCGGTGAGAGAATGTGAGCAAACATTGTTTCCCAATGTATCAACTATGCGCTGAACGATGCTTATACCCTGGACCTTCCTATCCGAAAGCGAGGGCCATACCTAAAGACCGCATAGCCGCACAAATCGTATTAATTACACATTTAGTTGTGTATCTCATTCTATTAAATCAAATTAACATGTTCATCCTATCTACTCCTATATTCCTTTGGTATATTCACATACGGAGGTTGAGTCATCCTCTCTCTCTCTCTCTCTCTCTCTCTCTCTCTCTCTCTCAATCTATCTATCTATCTATCTATCTATCTATCTATCTATCTATCTATCTATCTATCTATCTATCTATCTCTATCTTCCATCGCTTACCACGTTTTGATATTGTGAGACATCTATCTATGGTTCCTTTTTATTTTTCAGACTCTTTCTGTCTTCTTTGTCTTTTGACAATGCAGTTATCTTATACCCACTAAAACAAACCCATAACGGATAGCAATTATGGAATTGATGATGGCAAAAGTGTTGATATTGATTGCAACAATGAATTTATTGGCATTGATGATGTCAACAATGATGATATTGGTATTGGTAACAACAGTTTTGATATTGGTATTGATGGTGGCAACAGTGTTGATATTGGTATTGATGGTGGCAACAGTGTTGATGTTGGTATTGATGGTTGAAATAGTGTTAATGTTGGGGTAGGTGGCAACAAAATAATTGATATAGACAATAATAAATACAGCAATATTGATATTGATATTGAGTATCCAAATCTGGGGTAACTATAGATAGTAGTGTCGGTGCCATTAAGCATAAGATTAATGAAAGACTATAATTGATTGATACTTACTTTCTGTTAGTCACAAATGGGTAGAAGAAAGAAACAAGATAATAGTAAAACTTTCAGTAGATATAGTTGAAGTATTTTTCTGTATATAAGTTGTATAAAAGCACAAAAACTTTATATTTTGTATAAAGTAATATACACTATATTTGCTGAAATAGCGTCACAAGGCGATCCCAGTCATCAGCATTACGTAACAAGTAGGACGAGACATAACGCCGGGTTAGGGGATATTACAACATTTTCAGACACAGACTATACTTTTAACGGTCAAGTATTCACTTTCCACCTGAGTTCGATGAGGGAATGTGAGTAATGATGTACTCCCAAGGAATTAAAAATCAAAAACAAAAAACAACAACAAAACATTATAAAAATAAATAAATAAAATATGTTGATGGTTTTAAAATATAAATAGCTTATTTCGACGTTCAGAGCGTATTTTTCCATATTGTGTCGATAATGATTTGAAAAATCGAAATAATGTTTGATTAAACATCACAATCAATGTCTCTGAAAAAGAAACACAGCATTCTAATTAGTAATTGATTGAATTTTACATTTAACAAAAATATACTCTCAGCTCAAAACTCATTGATGTGGCTTATACAAGGGTTTTGCACAGATAAATAGAAAAGTTTGTTGGTATTAGGAATGTAAATGTAAATGTAATGTAAATAATGAATCTTTATAGCGCCGAACCATCCACGTTAATCGTGCTCTGCGGCGCTTTACATAATAAAAATAAAAATGTTTAAAAACAACAAAATTAAAAATCACGACACTACATGATACATAATAAGCATGCATACAAAAACAAAATCTAAGCAACATCCATTTCATGAAAAATAAGCCTCACGGAACAACTCGGTCTTCAGACATTTCCTGAAAGATGATACATTTTCACAGGACTTTGTCAGAGGACTAAGTGCGTTCTATTGGCGTGTAGCTATGAATAATAAGGCTTTGTCACCGAAAGTGGATTTTGAGTTGGTAACCTTTAGAAGTTGGGACTGAGATGATCTTAAAGTTCGAGTGGGTTCATATTTTTAATCAGTTCCTCCAAATATTCAGGCGCTAATCCATCCATACATCTAAAAACATAGCACAGTATCTTAAATTCTATCCTATACTTTACAGGAAGCCCGTGCAATTCCTGGAGAACTGGTGTTATATGATCTCTTTTTTTTCGTAAATTTTCTAAGTCTAGCCGCTTCATTTTGATTTTTTTGTAGTTGATGAATTAATCTACTTTGACAGCCACTGAGAAGGGCATTGCAATAAACTAATCTGCTAATAATAAAAGAATTAACAAGCATCTTTGTAATATCTTAATCAATATAATGTCTGATTCTTCCAATGTTTCTAATGTGATAGTTACAACATTGGCATATTTTTTAAACATGATCTTCCATGGAAAACCCTTGATCTAAATACACCCCAAGATTTCTCACACAAGAACTAGGTTTAATAGCATATTCACCCACTAGTATCTCATTTGTAGATATTTTTGAGAGTTGATACCCATTTCAAAAATAATCATTTCCGTCTTGTCATCATTAAATTAAAGTTTGTTTAGTTTCATCCAATCCTTTACGTTAGCAATACAATTTTCCATAACAGATACTGATGACAGCTCTGAATCATTATTGAGTTTTGTATACAGCTGAGTGTCATGAGCATAAAAATTAAAATCAATGGGAAAGGTGGATAACATATCAGAAAGGGGAGCTGTATACATTGCAAAAAGGAGGTGGCCGAGAATAGATACCTGAGTCACTCCACACGTTAATATGAATGGAGTTGATACATGGTTTGCTATGATTACCGACTGATTTCTTTCAAACAAATATTCCTTTAACCAATTCAAAGCTGTGCCAGTGATATAAAATTGATCTCGTAGTCTAGTCAAAAGTAAATTTTGATCGATAGTGTCGAATGCCGCACTTAAATCTAGTAGAACATGCATCGTAGCACTACTATTATCTATATCATTAAAAACTTTAAGTAATGTCGTTTCCGTGCTATGTGAGGCTTTGTAGGCAGATTGAAATTTAACATTTAAGGCTTTCGTCTCTAGATGGTTAATAATACGAGCAGCAACGACATTTTTGATTAATTTTGAAATGAAAGTTAAATTTGACACAGGTCGAAAATGATTTAACTCGCTGCAGTCAAGATTTGCTATTTCCTTCAGATGTCTAACCAAGGCATGTTTCAGCATATTTGGAAAATCGGGCAACGCTAAACTTTTATTTACGATAGTTGCAATTGCTGGAACAAGATAATTTGAACATGATTTATTGGAGCCAAGTTTGTGTTTTATCTAGCGGGAATTATTTATTAGGCATATCTGACAAAATATTTTTAACCTCCTCCATTGTTACAGGTTCAATTGACGTTAATATTTTATAACGGGTGTTCGTAGATTTAGTTGGTCGTGTCGTGCAGGTAAGTGTTGTGTCCTCCTGTCGTGTCTCTTCAGTTGATGTTGCTATTTCAGGCGATGTCACATGCCTTGTCATTGTTGTGTCCATTGGTGAAGTCATGCTTGTTGTTTCAACTTGTGTTGTCGTGCTGGGATGTATATTTGTGGGGCTGTCGTTGTCTAGTTCCTGTCGGATGTTGGAAATTTTCTCAATAAAAAAGGTGTTGATTTTGTCACAGAGTTCTTTTGGAGATGTATTTGTAGGTAGATTATTTGTATACGATGGAGTGATCCTGTCTTCGACGGTATTATAAAGCTTTTTCGAGTCAAATTTGCTTTTTATCAGAGTGTCCTTCACATATTGCCTCTTGGTACTAACTATTAGTTGATTGGTATACTTTTTGGCTTTTTATACATTTGCTTGTGAATTTGAAATACGTTCCTTATGACGTCTGTCATGTTTGACCTTTCGGATTTCAGCAGTGAACCATTTGGAATTGGGTCTTAGGACGATCATTCTGGATTGGAGGGGCGCATGATTTTCCAGACAATTATTGAGTGATGTGTAGAGGAGATCTAATTTCTCTGTGACACCGTGTGTATTCATAACGTTAGTATTTATGTCCAACTCCGAATTAATTTGGTGTGATTAATGTCTTTCATTTTTCTATAGCGGACTGTACGCCGATTCGAAATTGGGATAGGGACATTGATCTTAAAAAATACCGGGTGGTGTTCTGAAATATCTGGGTTTCCGATCCTGATCTTGCTAGCGGAAGTTTCTACAGACCGTGTTATTGTGTGGATTATGGGGGGAGGGGTGTAGATTTAATCGAACAACGTCAAAAGGTATATAATCCTTTTGGCTCTCTCTCTCTCTCTGATTTCCTCATTGTTGACTTTGAAGGCCGCCATTGGAGATCTAACTATAATAGTAAACTCCAGAGAGAGGAGGGGACATGGTGTGTATCATAAGAGATTGCCACTGCAAATTTGTCATCTTTTTCAAAAAACCTTTCTATGTTCAATCGACCTTTTCCTTTACTTATCGTAATTATAGTTTTCCATCTTTGTCGGCGAA
>NC_088366.1:4532873-4537873 GCF_034508935.2 Berghia stephanieae | reverse complement strand
CTCTCTCCCTCTCTCTCTCTCTCTCTCTCTCCCTCTCTCTCTCTCTCTCTCTCTCTCTCTCTCTCTCTTCGATGTTTTGCTTTGTTTATTGTTAAATGAATTTAATACATTATTCATTCGCTTTTTTTTGTGTGTTTCTAAGCAATAATTAAAAAAATTCATTTGACGATCGGGAAATAGGGTATTACTATATGCATCATTTCATAGAAATAAAATAATAGAAAATATTTTAAAATTGCAACATTCTAAGGGAAGGGATAAAATGGCGCCTACGGGAATCGATCACAAATCGTCGACTAAGTCAATCCTTCAGTCATCTAACCAATTTGGCCAATCAAACCTTTTGAATGATGACATATCGATGGCCTGTTTTTGCCAATCCGCTGATCAAACCTCTGATGTCAACTTCAGAGATAAGCCCGCCCTCTTACTCTTTTGTTTCATGATGATCAAATCTCTGATGTTAGTTAAGAGGTTTGATCATCTGGTTTTTATTTTAAGGTAGACGGAGAAGTAAGGTGATCGAAATACGTCTTGTAAATAATGTATAACGGGTTTTCGTGGGTTAATAAAATTGTGACCAATCGTCTCCAAGTGGTATTATGTCGGAATGAAGGTAGATTTTGATTTTATAGCCACACATATCAAACTTGGGGTTCGTTTTTTTTTTCATTATAGTAGGGAACAAATACTATTTCTTGAATTGCAAAAATATTCTAAGTTCTTTTGTCTCATTCTTTTATTTCTAAAATTTAATTTCGAGATCACGTTCATCCCGACATAATACCGTTTTGAGACGGTGGGTAACATTCCTGTTTACAATTGTAACTTGCATAATTTGTTTTACAATTTATGGTGTTGTATTGACATCTATAGGCCTAGCATATTAAAACATTATAATCATTTTGAGCAGCAATAAATACCACAGCTACTGAATAATCAATTTCTAAAGACAATTTGCGAACGGGAATCAAACCCATTATTTCCCGGAGGCCTCATTTGTAATCGCAAAGACAATGTACGGAAAAAGAGATTGGATTTAAAAATACCCCGAACACCCGTTCTCCATCACGATTTTTTTTAAAATAAAACTTTCCCTGCCCCGCCGCCGAGAATATAGAACGATTCTGTCCTTGAAATTTATTAAACAACAGGTAGGTGGTGTATGACATGATCATGACAGTCAGCCAATGGCATGATTATATCACGTCATCATTATGACACGTCGATGTTATCCTGATATGGTGCCACCTTTAAACCCCTACTCCTTCCTACCACACAAAAGCATGGTACGATTTGTATTAGCGCTACCCGCATCAATTCATTTGTTTTACTACTTTTATTATTGATTCAGTGAAGGTATATTAATGACACTACATTTACAAGCGTTCACATAGGCATAGCTATAGCTCTGATTCAAATTCCAAGAATCCAAGAAAAAAGGATAGAATCAAACATGTTTCCTCTTCAAAGAGGAAGAATGATGGTGGACATGACAAAACAAAAAGCTTCGGCAGACAGCCTTTCTCCTGCATTAAAGAGATTAATGATTGGAACCTCCAACTCAGTCATGCTAGAGACCGATCTTGATTTATATTCAATACCGGCTACACCATATTACATGTGAGGCGGACAATTCTATTAGAGGTATAAAACATTTTTCAATCAATCCTTATTTTTAAAAAAAACAAAACTAGTTAAATGGTTTCTGTGCAGTGAGAATATCGTTGGCAAATATATGTACGTATCTAAAATGTATAATCTCAATTGCTAATCACGAACGATTTATAGTAACATTGTTATACAAATCAATGATTCAGTTCTGAATTAAAAAGTCAAATAGAACACAGTTCGTTAGTGAAACAGTTCCGAATATTCATTTATCAAATGCCTACCTAATTTAATTTTCTGATTATCTAATTCATGCCTTTGGTAAATTATGACTATGATAAGAATCGGTTGGATAACATACTGATTTCCTTTTGGGACAATTACATTGGCCTTATATAAATGGTCACCAATGGAGAATGTAACTGTGGCTAGGAGAGAATGACACCAGCAGTGGAGAGTCAAGCCGGGAATATGGGAGGTGGACGAACACCAGTGGAGAAAGAACCCTGAAGAGTACTTATTTTTTCCGAAACCTATAAAACTGTCCAAAGTTATGGGAAGTGGGGGCGAACCAGGGGTTCAGGTCTATTCCAAGGGAAAACTGGAATATCCCAGGCGTCAGCCGCAGAGCAGCGCCGCAAAGTGAGCTAGGACTTGCTCAAGGCCACACAACGCAGTGGCAGGTGATTGAACTCGGTACCTTTCGGGTAAGAAGCAAAGACCGTACCACTGAGCCACGCTGCCCCCTAAAGGGAAATGAACCTGGGACTATTGGAGAACGATACCAATGAGAATTGAAGACCTATATCTATTTGAGTACTGTAAAATGTGGTGACTAAAGCCAATTGTTTACAATGAATTCATCTTGTCTTATGGAAGACTTATTGCAATTTATAGTCTTAGTACACAAAATTTCAAATTTATAGTAAATGTTCCGATTTTCAATGCATTTTCAGAAATTAACTTAGTAAAAATAAGGTAGTCACACTAGTGTTATTAGACATTCCTGTTAATGGTAACACATAAGTAATATTTAGGCCATACTTCAGCGCTGTACAAATTATCATATATACGATTTTTTATACTTTAACCATAGTGTTCGAACTGACAAGTGGAGTGTTAGTAAAATTGCATGTTAACACCCCTTTCTGTTAAACTCAAACCGTTACAGAAACGCAGACGGACAAACCAAATCCATTTTTAAGCTTGAGCGACCGAAGAGTTTCTGGAATGACAGAATTTATGAAGGACAACAGACAAAGCCGAAAGGAAGAATTAAAGAAGCTGATATACAGAGAAGTGGTAAGACCTGGAATGAGATAAAACAAAGTTAGCTCAGGATAGAGAAGGATGGAAACTGTTTGCCTGTGGCCTATACCCTGACCCAGGGTGAAAAAGGCAATGATGATGATGCACGGACAAAATAAATCTGGTCAATAGTTTTAAAGCAAGAGAAATCACCCCATCTAAAGTTCTCAAACATTTTATTAGAAAACGGTAGGGGCTGCCTGAAGCCGGTGATCGTGAAAATACTAACAAAAGAGTGAAAATGGAGAGGCTTCGTATGAGAACAAAACAGACAATGGACGTTTCGGGTACAAACCCTTCGTCAGCACAACGATACACATATTATTACGTGGAAAACAAATAAAATAAAATGCAAAATAACTTGTATAGTCTGTACTTAATTATTGAGTACAGACGATACAAGTTATTTTGCATCATGGCATAAAACAGAAGTTCTAGAGCTCAGCTAACCGGTCGCTGGCTCAGGGATACGGATGTTACCACCCCCACCCCTTCCACCCCAAAAACACATTTTGAGCTTATATAATATAGTGCAATATCCACTAATCGTGCTCAAAGCGCTTCACAAGGACTCTATCCAAAAGCAACTTTTTACATGTGAGACGAGACATGACGACTGTGATGCGATATTACTTTTTTTTTTCAGAAAGGGACAGAGCTGCTAACGATCAGGTCCTCGCTTTTCACCTGAGTACGGTGAGAAATACGAGAAATAGCATTTTTTCCAAGTATTCAATTATGCTTCGCATGGCTCATAACGGGCTTCGAACACCAGGATTTCCGATCCGAAGGTGAGCGTCATACCACTAGACCACATATTCACACACACACACACACACACACACCATTTGATCCCCCAGGGTCAGCCGTGACGTAACAGTGGTCAAGCCAAAGGAGATTGATTCATTGAATCGATAAGGTGAGGTACTGATACGATTCTATGACTTAACCCAAATGGGAGAAATCCACAGGGACGCTCCTTCCATCCTTCTCACTCTCCTTCCCTCCGGTCCTCTCTCTCTCTCTCTCTCTCTCTCTCTCTCTCTCTCTCTCTCTCTCTCTCTCTCTTTCTTTTTTTTCTCTTTTTTTTTCTCTCACTCCATCCTACCTCCCCTCCCCTCTCTCTCTCTCTCTCTCACACACACACGCACACACACACACACACACACACAAACAGACACTCGCACACACACAGACATGCTATGCACTCGAAACCATTTACTAAGACGTTGAATTTTAGGCTTCTTCTGCACTAGGACAGGACTGTCCCAGGACGAATTTGTCCTGTCCCGCTGAAGAAAACTTCTTTTCAAAAGGGGTACCGCACTAGGACAGGGCTGTCCCAGGACACACCGCACGTATCCTTGCTCGAATGCATTTTTTTTTTTGGTACAAGATTCAAAAGTTTATTTTTAGGCAATAGCCAATATAACTCATACAAAAATATAATATTGTCATCAACAAATCAAGTAAATAAAATCAAGAATAAAGCAAGGCAAACAATGATAATAATAATAATAATAATAATAATAATAATAATAATAATAATAATAATAATAATAATAATAGTAGTAGTAGTAGTAGTAGTAGTAGTAGTAGTAGTAGTAGTAGTAGTAGTAGTAGTAGTAATAATAATAATAATAACAAGAATAATAATAATAATAATAATAATAATAATAATAATAATAATAATAATAATAATAATAATAATAATAATAATAATAATAATAATAATAATAATAATAATAATAATAATAATAATAATAATAATAATAATAATAATAATAGAAATAATAATGATAATTATAATGGTGATAATAATAATGTAAAATCATCTAATTAATAGATTAGTTGTTTAATAAGTTAAATTATAAATCAATATTTTTTTTAAAAGTCCTTGGTACAACTCTAATAATTCACATTTTATGAATCAACATAAGATACGACATGACGATAATGATTTTTTACACTGTACAATGAGATTTGTTTACATAAGATTTACATAATCATGAAATATTCTTATAGCAAGAGTAATATTATTGCTGCTGCTGCTACTACTACTACTACTACTACTACTACTA
>NC_088366.1:4515373-4517873 GCF_034508935.2 Berghia stephanieae | reverse complement strand
GATTGAATTGAAATAACAATACAAATATAGAAGAGAAGGATACGTTTGTAAACAAAGGTGTTGGTTGGAGTTCATTCTAAAGGGAAGGATTATTTCTATAGGATTATGGCCTCTGTTTGCACTGGGTTAGTATGAATTGGAATGTTGTGTTGTTGTAGGATGTGTGTTTTGTGTTGTTGTAGGTTATGTCTCTGTGTGTGTGGTTGTGCGTGTGTGTAAGGGTGGGTGTGAGTGTGTGCATGGGTGAGTGGGTGTGCGTGTGTGTTGGTGCGTGGGTATGTGGGTGGGCCGGTGTGTGTGGTGGTGGGGCGGTGTGCGTGTTTTTCTGTGTGTGTGTGTGTGTGTGTGTGTATGGGTGGACGTATAAATTATGTGTGTGTCCGTGTTAAGGTCGATATTACACCATCTCCACCAACAAAATGCGATTAATTTTTTTTCCAGGCATCATTTATTTATGATAAAATTATGCACATAAAAGCAGAAATAATTCTTAATGTTTTACTCCCTGATTTGAGTAACTGTCTTGGTAGATTAAATAAATTTATATCACTTCATGTCCATTTACCACGCTTAATTGGTAATCCTAGCTGATATTGCATCATCACCATCCTCAGCAATGCACTAAACAACCTTACACGCGAAGGCATGCGATACATCGGGCGAGCTACTTGTTATTTTACTTAGGATAGGTTAGAGGTCATGACACGGTCGTGTTCCGTGTATGACAAGCAATTTATTTTATTTCTCGGCTCTCCTTTAATGTTGTGTTTCAAACTAAACCGTCCTGTCTCAAATCTGTAACATATAGAATTTAGAGAGATCTTCCGCACTACTGTTACTTCTGCTGCTGCTAATGCCACTAATATATTAATACCTACATCCCTTATATTTTGTATTTATTATTTCCAATTCCATTGTATTTATTTTCCAACAATAGTCCACACTTTATTTTAGTTCACCGTCTTCTATACTGCATTACACAGTTCCTCCCCGCCTCCCTCTTTTAACATAATTATGTACGCACCTTTTATAAATTTCTATTGCTCTGTTTTAATTCGCGCTTCCTCACAAAGTAGCATACAATTTCCTGCCCATCAATGTTTTTGTTTATGCATCTTAACAACGCCACTACCACATTATCTAATTCGTCTGTAGTTTTTAATTCATCATGTGTTATTGATGAAGGGGAAACCCGAAACGTCCATTTTATCTGTTTTCGTATATTAAACTGAAGCTTACATTCAATTTCACAGTTATAATTTATTTATTTATTTCAATTCTGAATATAAAAAAGCAAGAACAATTCAAAAAATAATTCTATGTGATGAAACCACGTACAGAAGGCATAGCAACATAAACATTTTCGGCAATTTAAAAACGTATGTTTATAAATATAATTTAAGAAGTGTCACACTTTGTGACACAGCAGTAACGTGTCTAAAACCGGTCGCACATCTATTCGGTACCTTGTGTGATCAATTATCTTTATCGTTATTTATTTCGGGAATTTCAATGAAAATGTTTTTAAGTAAGTCCTTCTGAGCCACTTGGACTCATTGTAAAACAAATTAAAAGTCCTTTAGAGCCTTGTAGCCAATGGTGCAGGAGTTATTCCGGTTTCAATAGCGTGAAGCGGACAATTAACGTATTTGTATGAAAACCTTTGAACAGGACGCTAGGCTATCGCAGATTACTATCCCAGCTTGACAGGTACCCTTTTACACCTGAATGGAGTGAGTGATTGAAGTAAATTTTCTTGCTCTAGGAAAGTGCAAATTGACTTCGGTCGGAATCGAACACAGAACCTCTGAGTCCAGAGTACAACGCGCTAACCATGGGCCATCCTGCCTCCTAAGCTTATAAATCCGGAACTTATCCATGTTGCTGTAGCGTTGAGCAGACGGATAACAGTTTAAAATTAAAAAAAAAAATAAAATTCCCTTTTTCATCCCATAGGGGAAATTTTTCTCGAGGGTCTTTTCCAAGGGAAGACTGGAATAAGCCGGGCGTCAGCCGCAATGCAGCGCCGCAAATTGAGCTAGGGCGAGGTATAACCCAGGCGTTAGCCGCAGTGCAGCGCCGCAAATTGAGCTAGGCGAGGTGACTTACTCAAGGCAACACAGCGCATCAGCGGGTGATCGAACTGATGCCTTTCGGATACGAAGCAAAGACCGTACCACTGAGCCATGCTGACTTTCTATTATCCTCTTGAATGATGCTAGTCCGTCAAAGATTACTTTCATCAGCGAACTGGTACTCATTTGCACCTGGGTAAAATGAGGTGATTCCAAGAAAGTCATTTTAAGATAAGATCGGAGATCACCATAGAGTCTACGGAATTGACCCTTGAGCAATCTTTGGGTCATTAAAGGATGCACCCAATATTGTTTTCTCTTTCAATTTGTCTTTTTTTTTTCAACGTAGTAAAGTACAGAAATATGCAACCTCTATTTCATCCATTACTAGTAGTAGCAGTAGTAGTAGTAGTAGTAGTAGTAGT
>NC_088366.1:4495373-4507873 GCF_034508935.2 Berghia stephanieae | reverse complement strand
ATTTAGAATTATCGCCCCAAAATCTATTTTAGTATAACCAGATTCGTGAGAAAATCAAAACAAAACAAAAATCTTGAACTGCGATGTTTTGTTTACAAATGATGATAGGGAAGACTGTTTTAGCGTCTGCTATTACGCTATACATTTCCTGGTTTTCCTCTTACAGGCGTCATGTCTCTTCCTTCGTATTTAATGTTCCAGGGGACCACTTATTTGGCACTTTGAGCACGTTTCGGGTATATTCTGCTTTATTAATGCTCAATTTATTTATATACTTTATATGTAATAATCCCTGACTAAATGAGACTGCCCAACCCATCCAAGTGTTGGAATGTTGGGAGTGGACATTCTATTATATATGTAAAAATCCCTAAACAGACTGCCTTACCCATCCATGTGTTGGAATGTTGGGAGTGGACATTCTATTATATATGTAAAAATCCCTAAACAGACTGCCTTACCCATCCAAGTGTTGGAATGGTGGGAGTGGACATTCTATTATATATGTAAAAATCCCTAAACAGACTGCCTTACCCATCCAAGTGTTGGAATGTTGGGAGTGGACATTCTATTATATATGTAAAAATCCCTAAAACAGACTGCCTTACCCATCCAAGTGTTGGAATGTTGGGAGTGGACATTCTATTATATATGGAGTGAACCACTTGTAAAGCTCTTTGAACACTTTTCGTGGATATTGCGCCACATAGATATATTTATGTCGCTATGTGGTCTAGTAGTATGACACTCGCTTTCGAATCGGAATGTCCTGGGTTCGAGCATTGCTCGGCGCATAGTTGAGCCCTTGGAAAAGGCTCTTTACTCACATTCTCTCACCGTACTCGTAAAATGAATACCTGGTCGTTAACAGCGTTGTCTTTGTCCGAAAAAAAATTATAACATCGCCGAACAGACGACATGTTCTGTCCTACTGTTAAGTGTTGCTGTATGGCGAGAGACCCCTTGTAAAGCGCTTTTAGCACGTTTAGTTGATATTCTCCTATATAAAAGCTCAATTATTTTTTACAAATTTTATATGTAATATTCCCTAAAACTATAACAGACTGCCCTGCCCATCCGAGTGATGAAGTTGTTGGGAGTGGACGTTCTATTCGTGACTAATGCCGCTGGGGGCATCAACAGGGATTTTCATGAGGGTGATATCATGATTATAAGAGACCACATCAACCTTCCAGGGATCGTGGGTTTGAATCCACTGATGGGACCCAATGACGAGAGGTAAGGAATGATGGAAAAGGAATGGGGGGGGGGGGATGTCTTTATAGGATGATTATGTATGTTTTTCTGGTGAATTACTCTCAGTGCGGCTCTGTGGTCTAGTGGTATGACCCTTCTCTTTAGACCGGGAGGTCCAGGGTTCGTCCCGCTTTAAGCGGCGCATAGTTGAGTCATTGGAAAAGGCTCTTTACTCAAATTCTCTTATCGTACTCGGAAAAAAAAAATAATATCGCCTAACAGACGTCATACCTTATCCTACATGTTAAGTGTTGCTGCTGGTTAGGGATCCCTTGTTAAGCGCTTAGAGCATATTAAGTGGATATTGTGCTATACAAATGGTCAAGATGTTATTTTCTTATTAACACCAGATGGCGTCAGAGTACACAAATTAAAATAAATAAATAAATAAATAAATAAAATTCCCTTTATTCATCCCATAGGGGAAATTTGTCTCTAGGGGCTGTTCCAAGGGAAGACTGGAATAACCCAGGCGTCAGCCGCAGTGCATCGCCGCAAATTGAGCTAGGGCGAGGTGACCTGCTCAAGGCCACACAACGCAGCGGGTTATCGAACTTGGTACCTTTCGGGTACGAAGCGAAGACCGTACCGCTGAGCCACGCTGTCCCAACAAAGAGGGATAAGTGATGTAGACTTTGTCAGATATTCTAGAGAATAGCCATGGAGTGAGCAATACATTTCATTTTTTTCTATCTTTCATTCTTTTATTTATTTATTTATTTATTTATTTATCTATTTATTTATTTATTTATTTAATTATTTATTTAATTATTTATTTAATTATTTATTTATTTATTCTTCTTGAAGTCCCAGGTTTGAGAGTTTTTGCCAAATGAGGGTCATATAATCGATATTTGAAGGACGAGTTTTCTGGCCACATTTTCAAATATGGGTTTGTCCAGACTACGACAGAAGTGTGCGGCTATGTGGTCGAGTGGTATGACACTCGCTTTCGGATCGGAAGGTCCTGGGTTCGAGCCTCGCGCTCGGCGCATAGTTGAGTCCTTGGAAAAGGCTCTTTACTCACATTCTCTCACCGTACTCAGGTGTAAAATGAGTACCTGGCCGTTAACAGCGTTGTCTTTGTCCGAAAAATTGTAATATCGCCTAACAGGCGGCATGTCCCGTCCTAAATGTAAAATGTTGCTGTTGACCAGGGACCCCTTGTAAAGCGCTTTGAGCACATTTAGTGGATATTGCGCTGTATAAAGCTCAATTTTTTAAATTTTTTTTAATTTTTTTTAAGTGTGAGTGTTGGTCTTTTTAACTCCGAGATATAGTCAACCAGATAACTGCCGTTCTCTGGAAGACCATGTATCTAAAAATTTGGTCAGAAAACTCGTCCTTCAAATATCGATCGATTTCAATAACCCATATCTAGGCAAAAACTCTTAAACCTGGGACTTCTTCTTGAATTCCTCGCGAAATCTTAGAGTTGAGAGAGGGTTTTTTTGTTTTGTTTTTTTTTAAAGCCAAGTTAAGGGTAATTAAAATCGATCTTTTCCTTCCTAGATTTGGTCCTCGTTTCCCTGCCATGTCCAGGGCGTATGATCGCGACCTTCGACAGCTGGCCAAGAAACAAGCCGAGGCTCTGGGCTACTCGGACTTCATCAGGGAGGGTAACGTACACTATGGGAACTGGGCCTGCCTACGAGACGATAGCGGAGACAAAGTTCCTGGCCAGCATTGGAACGGACGCTATAGGTCAGTTTTTATTTTATTTGGGGGTTTTTGGGTCTTTTTTTTTTTTTACGAAAGTAACAGGGGTGCCTTATATATTTAACCCTCTCTTTACCCGCCATTTTCAGGATTTTCTCCAAAATTTCACACCCAACTAACACAAAAATATATTTCTTATCACTCAAACACAATAGCAGTAAGTTCTTGCCATACACTATTTCTTTAGCAGAATATGCTCTACAACACACTGTTCATTTTCTTTAAATTTTATGATGTACAAAAGAAATTTGAATAAGAAAAATGTTGGTTGTATCTTAACGAATGTGACGATTTTCCTATAGTTGGTAAGGAGACGGTTTAAAAAAATATTGTATAGTGCTGGATTTGACGTTTCGGCATTTAGCGCAATAGAAGAAATGTATTATAATAGTGCTGCTCAGCGGTACGATGTCTCAACATTCAAGCGATGTTTATTGTGGTCAGTGGACGGATGGGTGACTGACCGTGGAAAAGTCGGGTCCCGACATTGTGCCTACGGGTAAGGCACTTAAACCGCATTAACCCACGAAGCGCAGGTGTGAATGAGTACCTGACTTTTGGCAGTGACGGATATTGTAAGAGTGAAGGGTGTTCGTTAAAAAAGGACGCCGAACAGGCGACTGGTACTGTATCCATATTGTCTGCTGAGATAATAAATAAAACATTGCGAAGCACATTGAGTATGATCAATGCATTGAAAAGTTGAGTTTTATATAAATGTTAATTTTTATTAATTAATTAATTTATTTATTTATGTATGCATTAATTTATTTTGTAAATTTCTAAATCATTTAACTCACTCAATCCTAGAGATTTTTGCTACTTTTCAAAATTGGAAGAAATTATTTTTTTTTAATGATCATGTACATAGATAGTTTTATTCAACTATCATTAACATGCAAAAACTAAAAACATTAACTTTGATACTACGCCTATAATTTGTGTCAGAAAAACGCAATAAATGGGCATGGGGTAAAAGTAACGGTTATAGTCGGTGTTAGGGTTGAGTGAGTTAATGTGTTGTATAAATGAAATATGTCAATCTAATGGTTAGGATTATGCGGCTATGTGGTCTAGTGGTATGACACTCGCTTTCGGATCGGAAGGTCCTGAGTTCGAGCCTCGCTCGGTGCATAGCTGAGTCCTTGGAAAAGGCTCTTTACTCACATTCTCTCACCGTACTCAGGTGTAAAATGAGTACCTGGCCGTTAACAGCGTTGTCTCTGTCCGGAAAAAATTGTAATATCGCCTGACAGGCGTCATGTCTCGTTCTAGCTGTTACCTTTTGCTGTTGGTCAGGGACCCCTTGTAAAGCGCTTTGAACACATTTAGTGGATATTGCGCTATATAAAAGCTCTTTTTTTTTTTTGTAAAGCTCAATAATATAACGTCCCATTTCCCATACAGGCATGAGTACAGTCCCGGAAGTGATGGTGGCGTCGCATTGCGGCATGCGAGTCGTGGGGTTTTCCCTCATCACCAACAAGGTCGTCATGGATTATGACGTAGAAGCGACAGCCAATCACGAGGAAGTCCTGGCCACCGCCAAGAGAAGGGGCAGCGACATGCAGTCATTGGTGAAATCCATCATAGAAAGCTTGGAATGAATTTAGAAACCATAATATTATTTTTTAGTCTTTCATTATAATATTATTATTGACTAGAATTATGATAATAATAAAAACGGTTATAATATAATACACTACGACAATCTGACAACAAACATCTTCCTTATTTATTTGTGTCCGGTCGTCTCCAAACATTACGGGGTTTGCGCAAACGGGGCTGATTAGAGATAGACGACGATTTGGATTGTTTGGAAGCTTTAACTCTGCCCACTTGTCATTATGATATCCAAAATGCTATCGCCGTCTACACCTACACCAGAATAGAAAGAGAGGGTGGAGCCTACCATGATATAACATTTTACAGAGCCCTAATTTCATCATAAAAGTTCTGTCCACTGACATGTGGGTGGTTATCGCTTTCCAGATCGGATGTCCTTATACTTATATGAGATCCTGAGATTTTTGACCAATCAACGATTGCTCATTTGATGGATTGCTTGGCAACATGTCTCAGCATATCCCTTGACGTCTGTTAGGCGATATTACAATTTTTTCGGACAGAGACAATGCTGTTGACGGCCAGGTACTCATTTTGCACGAGTACGATGAGAGAATATGAGTAAAAAACCTTCTCCAAGGACTCAACTATGCGCGAGCGAGGCTCGAACCCAGGACCTTCCGATCCGAAAGTGAGTGTCATACCACACGTCCGCATAACCGCACAAAGTTAGAATGACCAGAAATGCCAAATATTAGGGTTTTTTTTGTCACGCAAAGAAAGCATATTAAACAAAAATGAATGTAACAATTAAAAAAAAAGAAAGAAGGTATCAAAAAATTGTCCTTCGTCGAGATGTTTTTTTTTAGTAATGTATTTATGTATTTATTGTTTTTTTTTTTTGTTGTTGGCTGAAGAAGGGTTTTGAGCTCGAAACGTTCCGCGTTTGGTATTTTTGTTCTTTTTTGAAGCTGTTATATTCATTTTTGTTCACTACTTTTTTTCTCAGTCTACAGCTTCTAACAGCATCTCACACAAACAAATCATAATGTACATATAGGTACTCCCCAATGCTGCAAAAACGTTGCCCAAGTCTCAATAAATTTTGGCAATAAATTATTTTTTTCCCAGCTATATCATCCTGACCTAAATTCATTTTGAGGCGGTGGGTCACATTTTAGTCTTTCCGTTTATTATCTTGTCGGTTTGTGATGTTCCAAAAAACCACCCTTTTATTTTGTACAAGCTCCAATCCAAATTGTAAACAAACTCGCAGGTCAATCTGAGGAAACTGACCGTTTGAATCGATTCATTTTATGATGTTGTCGGGTTGAACAGATTTATATCCTAAAGGCCTCAAATTAATAGGTCCTAAGGCATCAAATCGATATATCCTAAAGGCCTCAAATCAATAGCTCCTAAGGCATCAAATCGATATATCCTAAAGGCCTCAAATTAATAGGTCCTAAAGGCCTCAAATCAATAGCTCCTAAGGCATCAAATTGATATTTCCTAAAGGCCTCAAATTAATAGGTCCTAAGGCATCAAATTGATATTTCCTAAAGGCCTCAAATTAATAGGTCCTAAGGCATCAAATCGATATATCCTAAAGGCCTCAAATTAATAGCTCCTAAGGCATCAAATCGATATTTCCTAAAGGCCTCAAATTAATAGGTCCTAAGGCATCAAATCGATATATCGTAAAGGCCTCCAATTAATAGGTCCTAAGGCATCAAATCGATATATCGTAAAGGCCTCAAATTAATAGGTCCTAAGGCATCAAATCGATATATCGTAAAGGCCTCAAATCAATATGTCCTAAGCATGGCCGACGAGAGTACTATAGTTACGTCATGGTCCTAAGGCGTCAAATATATATTATGGGATACTTTGACGGGATAGGTTTGACACAGCGTTGCCACGTGACACAAATCGTGACGTCACACATTCCTCTCTTTCTGTGACTATGTGGTCTTGTGGTATGACAGTCGCTTTCGGATCGGAAGGTCCTGGGTTCGAGCCTCGCTCGGCGGGTAGTTAAGTCCTTGAAAACTGCTCTTTATCCATATTCTTTCAACGTACTCCGGTGTCAAATGGGTGTAAGGCCGTTTAACGCGATCTAAGCGCTTTACAAAGGGTCCCTGACCAACAGCAACATGTAACAACGCTGTTAACGGCCAGGTACTCATTTCACACATGAGTAAGGTGAGAGAAGGTGAGTAAAGAGCCTTTTCCAAGGACTCAACTATAGGCCGAAAAGATATGAGACCCCGGTGAAGTTGTATGTTTTATTGAAGCGAGTGGACAGATTTTGAAACTCAAAATCTCACATTTTTTAACATTTCTGGTTATTTTGACTTTCAAATTCCTTTGCATCTGCTCGTCACCATGGTAAACATAGTTACTGTGCGCTTGGTTAAGAAACTCACAACATTGCCATCTGGAAATATAATGGACCAACACACAAAATTACGTGTAACCTTGAACGTTTATAGTCTCGTTAATACAGTTTAGTGAGAATCATAAACATGGATGGCAAAAAAAAAACAAAAAAAAAAAAACAAAACAAACAAACAAAGGCCTGAGTGACGTCAACTTCGTTCTATCTATAGCCTGCCACTGGGCAAAAACAAATGACGTTAAAAGACAAATCTTTGGCCACAAAAGAAAACAAATTGTGAGTTGTATTTAATGGTTAACTTAAAAATATCGTCAAAATATAAGTCACGGTGTGTCCTAGCGTCTCCATCGTTAACTTATAGACTTGAATCGTTACGCGGTAGCCATCGTTAACATATTATAGCCTGAACTAGAACCCAAGAGGACTTATAGTTTGACGTCATAGTTTAGTTTTTTTGCAGCGTCTAGTGAGTTGTCGTTGTATTTTCTTTTGTGGCCAAAGACTTGTCATTTCACGTCATTTGTTTAGTCAGTGTCAGGCTATAAGTTTACAATGGCTACGGTCCTAGTGTCAGGCTATAAGTTTACAATGGCGACGGTCCTAGTGTCAGGCTATAAGTTTACAATGGCGACGGTCCTAGTGTCAGGCTATAAGTTTGCAATGGCTACGGTCCTAGTGTCAGGCTATAAGTTTACAATGGCTACGGTCCTAGTGTCAGGCTATAAGTTTACAATGGCTACGGTCCTAGTGTCAGGCTATAAGTTTACAATGGCTACGGTCCTAGTGTCAGGCTATAAGTTTACAATGGCTACGGTCCTAGTGTCAGGCTATACGTTTACAATGGCTACGGTCCTAGTGTCAGGCTATAAGTTTACAATGGCTACGGTCCTAGTGTCAGGCTATAAGTTTACAATGGCTACGGTCCTAGTGTCAGGCTATAAGTTTACGATGGCTACGGTCCTAGTGTCAGGCTATAAGTTAACGATGGCTACGGTCCTAGTGTCAGGCTATAAGTTAACGATGGCTACGGTCCTAGTGTCAGGCTATAAGTTAACGATGGCTACGGTCCTAGTGTCAGGCTATAAGTTAACGATGGCTACGGTCCTAGTGTCAGGCTATAAGTTAACGATGGCTACGGTCCTAGTGTCAGGCTATAAGTTAACGATGGCTACGGTCCTAGTGTCAGGCTATAAGTTAACGATGGCTACGGTCCTAGTGTCAGGCTATAAGTTAACGATGGCTACGGTCCTAGTGTCAGGCTATAAGTTAACGATGGCTACGGTCCTAGTGTCAGGCTATTAGTTAACGATGGCTACAATCTGCTCGTGGCCTTTGTAAACTCATGGCCTGACACTGACCAACAAATGACGTCAAAAGACAAGTCGGAAGGTGAAAATATTGGATTTGCATTTTTTTTTAAATTTTTTATTTTTTTGCATTTTCTGCATCTTTATTTGAAGTAAATCAGATGATTTTTCATGAAGTTATGATCAGATGTATGGGAAAAGTATCCAGCAACTTTTCGCAAATTTCATACTTTTTCAACGTGACTAGCTGTAAAAAAATATTTAGAAATGAAATTAAGTTTTGATATTTCCCGAAGATGTACAAAAAGAGTTGATTTAATCATTTATGACAAGAACTTATTTTGGATAAAAATTGACCTTCTAACTAAACTTGGCAATATCTCAGTTCAAACCTTTTCACCATCCGACTGATTATGGCATTCACCGTCACATTTGTTGGTTGTATCGATGTACATGTAGTTGTAAAGGAGAGGGTTAAAACGATGCGTCCCATTTCAACAGCCATTATATGAATTGTTACGCTTTGGTAATCAGAAAACTCTATCCACATAAAGGAGACGCTAGGTTGACTGAACACCGTGTTGTGATATTTGTGACCCATCGTCTGAAAACGGTACGATGTCGGGATGAAACAGATACTAAAAAGTCGAATTAAAGCTAAACTGGTCTAGAATTTGAACTATTGCTATTTATCATTCTAAGATACGATATTCATTCTCTTCAATAAAACATACAAACTCATCGCAAGGCTGATATTTCCGGCCATAAACTCCATTTTCAACATCTTAATCATTCCGACATAATACCGTTTTCAGACGAGGGCTCACATTTGTTTGTCTGTCTAATTGTATTTAAATCTAGCTTGTGTTCAATTGTTGAATGTTATATATACACGGAGCTTTTTATGGGAAGAGAGGAGGAGAGGGGGGAGAGTTGGAGGACATGTGAGATTGGTGGAGTGGGGAGGAGAAGGAAAGGGGGGGGGGGGGGGGGGGGGTATTTATAAAGTTAAAGAATATAAAACGTCACGCCTAGTGATTGGCTGAGAGCAAGAAAAGAACAGACAAAAAGCTAGTCCTTCAGAGCTATTGGGTCCATAGAGCCGGGGTTTATCCTGGTTTCTATAGCTTGAAACCGACAATAGCAATTGCTTGCTATCATTTGGATAGGATGCTAGTCTATCGCAAAGTACTTTCCGCCAAATCTAAGAGACTCAGCTACCTAAAAAACTGCTGGGTGGATAATAGGGGGGGGGGGTGTCAGAAAAAAAACCATCTCGACCGGGATCGATCTTAGTCCCTTTGTGTGTGAAACGAGTGCTCTACCAACTGAGCTATCGGGTCGCCCGCAAGACCAGATAAGACATTGAATATTCATGAACCACTATGGGATTTTATATTTATACTCCAGAACTATTTGGACTCAGGAAAATAAATCCTATTTAAAATTTGCCCAGAAAACTCCGTCCTTCAAAAAAAAAAATTGAGATTTTTTTATCGCGCAATATTCACTAAACGTGATCAAAGCGCTTTACAAGGGGTCCCTGACCAATAGCAACATTTATCATGTAGGACTAGACATGACGCCTGTTAGGCGAAATTACAATCTTTTCGGACTGAGACAACGCTGTTAACAGCCAGGTACTCATTTTACAAATGAGTACGGTGAGAGAAAGTGAGTAAAGAGTCTTTTCAAGGGACTCAATTAACTATGCGCCAAGCGAGGCTCAAACCCAGGACCTTCCGATCCGAAAGCGAGTGTCATACCACTAAACCACATAGCCGCACATAGGCTTCAAACAAGGATCGATGACAAATGACCCTCAAAAACTCTCGAACCTGGGTCTCTGAGACTTGGCCGTTCAGTGGCGTGGCGCTATTGGTTGATTTGGTGCCAGGCTACACCTCTACTTTCTTTTTTTTTTTTTTTTTATTCTTCATGCTGGATAGAACCTTTTCAGATATCATCAGAATGGATAAAAGTCAAAACATGATCAGATTTATAATGTTTTTCTCATCTGGATACACTTTTATGCTCGTCGGAGAAGTATTTCATATGGGGGCCCGCCATTGTTCCCACAGTTTAGAACCAGTTACTGATCGGAAATAAAAACATTATATATTTTCAGTTATTATAAAAACGTATAGCAAGTGTAAATTTTTATTCCTGATCGTGGCACCATTGATTACTGTGTCGACGCCACGCCGCTGCGCCGCAGGTCCCAGTTTTGAGAGTCTCTGACAAGACGAATGCCATTTTATTCGATCGATATTTGAAGGAGGAGTTTTCTGATCAAAATTTTAAGTTAGAAATTATTTTTTATTCAGAATAAGGCATATAAGGGAACTAACTAAAATCAACAAGGACATTTACTCCCAAGATCAATCTTTGGAAGTAAAGAAATACATCCGGTCTTTCACTGATTATCATTCTTTTGTATCACATTCACTGCAGGTTTTATGATAAACCGTGATACAAATATCATAACGATGTTTGAAATATTATATATTATCTGCCAGTCTAAGCATTCTGTGGAATATATTGATTGTCTTTGATAGAGGAGGAGGAGGAGGAGGAGGAGGAGGAGGAGGAGGAGGAGGAGAAGGAGAAAAGAAG
Organism: Berghia stephanieae; assembly: GCF_034508935.2. NCBI lineage: Eukaryota > Metazoa > Mollusca > Gastropoda > Nudibranchia > Aeolidiidae > Berghia > Berghia stephanieae. Next base: position 4,497,007 of record NC_088366.1, on the reverse strand, counting down.
AAAAGAAGAAGAAGAAGAAGAAGAAGAAGAAGAAGAAGAAGAAGAAGAAGAAGAAGAAGAAGAAGAAGAAGAAGAAGAAGAAGAAGAAGAAGAAAAGAAGAAGAAGAAGAAGGAAGAAGAAGAAGAAGAAGAAGAAGAAGAAGAAGAAGAAGAAGAAGAAGAAGAAGAAGAAGAAGAAGAAGAAGAAGAAAAGAAGAAGAAGAAGAAGAAGAAGAAGAAGAAGAAGAAGAAGAAGAAGAAGAAAGAAAGAAGAAGAAGAAGAAGAAGAAGAAGAAGAAGAAGAAGAAGAAGAAGAAGAAGAAAGAAGAAGAAGAAAGAAAGAAGAAGAAGAAGAAGAAGAGAAGAAAGAAAGAAGAGAAGAAGAAGAAGAAGAAGAAGAAGAAGAAGAAGAAAGAAGAAGAAGAAGAAGAAAGAAGAAGGAAGAAGAAGAAGAAGAAGAAGAAGAAGAAGAGAAAGAAGAAGAAGAAAGAAGAAAGAAGAAGAAGAAGAAGAGAAGAAGAAGAAGAAGAAGAAGAAGAAGAAGAGAAGAAGAAAGAAGAAGAAGAGAAGAAGAAGAAGAAGAAAAGAAGAAGAGAAGAAGAAGAAGAAGAAGAAGAAAGAAGAAGAAGAAAGAAGAAGAAGAAGAAGAAGAAGAAGAAGAAGAAGAAGAAGAAGAAGAAGAAGAGAAGAAGAAGAAGAAGAAGAAGAAGAAGGAAGAAGAAGAAGAAGAAGAAGAAGAGAAGAAGAGAAGAAGAAGAAGAAGAAGAAGAAAGAAGAAGAAGAAGAAGAAGAAGAGAAGAAGAAGAAGAAGAAGAAGAAGAAGAGAAGAGAAGAAGAAGAAGAAGAAGAAGAAGAAGAAGAAGGAAGAAGAAGAAGAAGAAGAAGAAGAAGAAGAAGAAGAAGAAGAAGAGAAGAAGAAGAAGAAGAAAGAAGAAGAAGAAGAAGAAGAGAAGAAGAAGAGAGAAGAAGAAGAAGAAGAAAGAAAGAAGAAGAAGAAGAAGAAGAAGAAGAAGAAGAAGAAGAAGAAGAAGAAGAAGAAGAAGAAAGAAGAAGAAGAAGAAGAGAAGAGAAAGAAGAAGAGAAGAGAAGAAGAAAGAAGAAGAAGAAGAGAAAGAAGAAAGAAGAAAGAAGAAGAAGAAGAAGAAGAAGAAGAAGAAGAAGAAGAAGAAGAAGAAGAAGAAGAAGAAGAAGAAGAAGAAGGTTGAGTTGAAAAGAATGATTATAATGCTTAGTATGATTAGTTTACAACTTGAAATAAACAAGCAATTTGATCAGACCTTCAAATATGTGTACTTAGGCTGGGGGTACATTTTACCCACATAGTCGTGCTATTAGAGTATGGAGTGATTGGATGAGCTAAAAGACTGTGGGTGAATTCATTATCAATCGATATACAGGGCATTTCTAATAACCATTATTGGTACTGTTTAATCGTATGGTGGTACTATTTATTCATAATTGGCTCGATTGCATAAAGTATTGTGTTGTAATACAACTTATGATCTTATGTTGCGAAATATAATTTTCTTCCTCTCTCTCTCTCTCTCTCTCTCTCTCTCTCTCTCTCTCTATATATATATATATATATATATATATATATATATATATATATATATATATATATATATATATATATATATATATATATATATATA
>NC_088366.1:4487873-4490373 GCF_034508935.2 Berghia stephanieae | reverse complement strand
AAACCGATATATATTCAAAACAAAACAGTACATGCGGCTATGTGGTCTAGTGGTATGACACTCGCTTTCGGATCGGAAGGTCCTGGGTTCGAGCCTCGCGCTCGGCGCATAGTTGAGTCCTTGGAAAAGGCTCTTTACTCACATTCTCTCACCGTACTCAGGTGTAAAATGAGTACCTGGCCGTTAACAGCGTTGTCTTTGTCTGAAAAATTGTAATACATATCGACTGACAGGCGTCATGTCCCGTCCTACATGTTAAATGTTGCTGTTGACCAGGGACCCCTTGTAAAGCGCTTTGAGCACATTTTAGTGGATATTGCGCTATATAAAAGCTCAATTAAAAAAAAAAACAACAACAAAAAAACAAAAAAAACAATACATTTCCCAAAGCTATGACAACTATACATTTGACTGTTTCCTCCCAACCAAGGACACTGGCCAGGGCCAGGACAGACCAAGCAATCTCATCCAAAGACAAAGACAGAAAACATGTTTGAAAACCGATAGAGGGGGACAGAAGACACAACAAGTGACCTCCTTGCCCACTACGGGAGGTCAAAGAGTCATGCCCAGGAAAACACGTTTGAAAACAGATATAGGGGGATAGAAGACACAGCAAGTACCTCCCTACCCACTGTGGGAGGTCAGGAACCCTGCCCAGGAAAACAGGTTTGAAAACAGATATAGGGGGATAGAAGACACAGCGAGTACCTCCCTACCCACTGTGGGAGGTCAGGAACCATGCCCAGGAAAACAGGTTTGAAAACAGATATAGGGGGATAGAAGACACAGCGAGTACCTCCCTACCCACTGTGGGAGGTCAGGAACCATGCCCAGGAAAACAGGTTTGAAAACAGATATAGGGGGATAGAAGACACAGCAAGTACCTCCCTACCCACTGTGGGAGGTCAGGAACCATGCCCAGGGAAGCAAGTTTGAAAACAGATATGGGGCGATAGAAGACATAAAAAAGTGACCTCCTTGCCCACTACGGGAGGTCAAAGAATCTTGCCCAGGGAAAATAAAACGTAGAACACGATGGTTGAATATGGAATGCCACGCTTGGTAATTTATTGATGACTAGCACTAGAACAGGTTCAAAGTTTAATCATACAGAAAACAACTTAACCCTTCAATGAAACATTCAAATTTCTATTAATACATAAAACAATAAAACAATCTAACCATAACGACACATTCCTATTTCAATTAATACATAAAACAAATTAACCCTTTAAAGATTCATTCAAATTTCTATTAATACATAAAACAAATTGACCCTTTCAAGACACATTCCTATTTCAATTAATACATAAAACAAATTAACCCTTTAAAAGACTCATTCCTAATTCAATTAATACATAAAACAAATTAACCCTTTAAAGACTTAATCCTATTTCAATTACTACAAAGAAGTCAGACGTGTTTTATAGGTGTTCCAGGTGACTATACCGTGTGTTACTGATGCTTGGATTTGGTGAGATGGATGTGCGTCTCAGGTCTTCAAGAGGTTGACACTCAAGCAACAGTAAAGTCAAATTAAAGTCCTTCAGAGCCATTCAGCCCACGGATTCGGAGTTTATCCCAGTTTCTGTTAGCGTGACACGGACAATAGCCATTGCTTGCTATCCTTTGGATAGGACATTAGTCTTGTGGTATGACACCCGCTTTCGAATCGGAAGGTCCTGGGTTCGAGCCTCGTACAGCACATAGTCGAGTCCTAGGAAATGGCTCTTTACGCAAATTCTCTCACCATACTCAGGTGTAAAATTAGTACCTGGCCATTAACAGCGTTGTCTCTGTCGTAAAAAATAAATTGTAATATCGCCTAACAGGAGTCATGTCTCATTCTATGTTTCGTGCTAATGTCGGTCATGCATGGGCCCTTTTTTGCAAAGCGCTTCGAAAGAATATTTATATATATATATATATATATATATATATATATTATATATATATATATATATATATATATATATATATATATATATATATATATATATATATATATGTGTGTGTGTGTGTGTGTGTGGTATATGCAATAATCTGGATAAGTAGAAAAAAAATAACATACTAAAGCACCATAACATAATTACAATTTATCTCTGGCTAACACAGTCATCTGTAAGAACGTAGATGAATCATTCTCTAGAGTCATAAACATAAATAACTATATAATCACAGTGTATAATGTTACATCAGCATATGAACTCTACAAAGGTAGGAAATAGCAAAGTTTGGGGTATTTGGCCAGAGGCTTGTTTGTAAGGGTTTTACGGTGCTTGAAACACATTTAGGTTATATCAGCGCCAGTAAGAAGGAAGAAAATGGGATAGTAAAAAGTTCTACAATTACAATTAAAGCACTCAATAAAAAGTAAGACAAAGGGGAATTGGTTCAAATAGGAAACAGATGTAGATTTCAAGAGCACACTATCAGTGTACTTAGTTTGATATCACCTATAAGTCAAATCCAGGCAGGAATATACTCAAATGTTTAA
>NC_088366.1:4477705-4487773 GCF_034508935.2 Berghia stephanieae | reverse complement strand
CAATATCAATATATTATGCCTTTTAGATCTTTCAGCTGCCTTTGACACCATTGACCATGACATTTTGTTAAGAAGACTAGAAAATACGTTCGGCATAAAAGGAATTGCCCTTCAATGGTTTACATCATATTTACAGGATCGATGGCAGACTGTCGTGGTGAATGGTGTTCAGTCAGAACAAGTTTTACTAAATTTTGGAGTGCCACAAGGCTCTGTTCTTGGCCCTGTCCTTTTTACTTTATATATGCAGCCACTTTCTAGTGTGATATCCAGATTCAATCTGAGTTATCATTTTTATGCAGATGATACGCAAATATATGATTCAGCACCCCTTAGTAATTTACAGTTCTTAATACAACGAATTACGAGCTGTTTTAATGAGATTAAATCTTGGATGTACCACAATAAGTTAAAATTAAATGATAGTAAAACTGAGATTTTAATGTGTGGAAAGCCGAGTATCCTTAAACACCTAAATCACCTATTACTCTCGGAAATAGCACAATAGAATTTTCAAATAAAGCAAAAAACCTTGGCGTCATCATTGATAAAGATCTTTCCATGACAAGCCACCTGAATAACACCATACAATCTATGTACATAGAAATGAAAATAATAAGCAAAATTCGTAATTTAATACCGAAGCATGTAACAGAACTTTTAATTAATTCCTGGTTTTATCTAAATTGGACTATTGTAACTCCCTTTGGGCGAATTTAGCTAAAGACAAAATTAGCAAACTTCAGGTTGCTCAAATAACGCAGCCAGGCTCATTGTACGCAATAACAAAAAATACCCGTCAGCAACTCTTCTTCTCCGTGAGTTACATTGGCTTCCTGTTGAAAAAAGAGTTGCCTATAAGATTTGTACTGTTGTCTACAAATCCCTGAGCACGAACAGTCCCTCCTATATTAAAGACCTTCTAAACATATATGTCCCCAATAGAAACTTGAGGTCAAGCAATGACCAATCAATCCTTGTCAAACCTAAGCCATTGCGTAAAATAGGTGAACATTCTTTTCAATTTTCGGCCCCCCATTTTTGGAACTCTCTCCCATCACATGTGAGATGCTCGGATTCGTTGACAATGTTCAAATCTCGCTTAAAGTTTTATCTTTTTACGTCATAATGTTGCAATATTATTTTCATATTTTGTTGTTGTTAAATTGAATTCGTATCACGTTTCCTTCACACTTGTCTCACTGTAATATGTTTTGTTTTATATCACTGTAAAGCGCTTAGAGCCTGTGACAACGGGGTAAAGCGCTATATAAATGCCATTTATTATTATTATCATCATCATCATCATCATCATCATCATCATCATCATCATCATCATCATCATCATCATCATCATCATCATCATCATCATCATATTCATCATCATCATCATCATCATAATCATATCATCATCATCATCATCATCATCATCATCATCGTTGTTGTCCTCATTGTCATCATATTCATCATCATCACCGACGTTGCCATCATCATTATCATCATCACCATCATTGTCATTGCCACCATCATCATCATCATCATCCTACCCCTCCTCCTCCTAACCCTCATCATCGATCTCATTATCATACCTTCGTTGATTGTCCCCATTGCTGTTGTTACAATCCTACCAGTGCTTGTAAAGCGCTTTGAGCACGTTAAGTGGATATTGCGCTATATAAAAGCTCAATTTTTTTTTTTTAGTGCGACCACCTGTATGACGTGGACGAGAAGGAAATCCGTATCTCGGCCACCATCTACATCCCGTCTCAGGGAAAGATTGTCTGCGGGCGCAACGACGGAAAGATCATCATCATGCCAGCCATCGACTGCATCAAACGACAGCTGCTGGAGGAAGATGAGAATGAGGAGAAACGAGGTACGGTCATTGAGTCTCTTTTAAGCATGGATACAAATTGGTAAAGGAAATTTAAAAAAAACTAAAATTCCCTTCATTCAACCCATAGGGGAAATTTGCCACTAGGGTCTATTCCAAAGGAAGACTGGAATAACCCAGGTATTAGCCGCATTGCAGCGCTGCAAATTGAGCTAAGGCGAGGTGACGTGCTCAAGGCCACACAGTACAGCGGCGATTGATTGAAGTCGGTGCCTTTCGGGTATGAAGCAAAGACCATATTGCTTAGCCACGCTTGTAATGGGAAAATGAGATTCGCTCATTTTGAAACCTTGCAAAATAATCTATAATATTTCAAACTTATCTCAGGAGACACACAAAATGTGAGAGAAAAGCAAATGAGAAAAAAAAATAATTCCTAGCTCAATTTTCGGCGCTGCACTGCGGCTGATGCCTGGGTTATTCCAGTCTTCCTTTGGAATAGACCCTTGTGGCAAATATCCCCTATGGGATGAATAAAGGAAATTTTAGTATGTGCTTCTTGCCTTTGAGGGATGTGGAAGGAACTAGTAGGATATAAAAACAAAAAACAAAGGAAGAGAAGATGTGTAAATATGATTGAGTCAATATCATCATTGTCACACAGTGGTCTTGAGTTTGAATCTCAGTGGAGACAGTTTTTTAAAATCATTTTTTTTTCTTTCATAAATCAGAGCGTGTCCTGCAATGTCCCAATTGCAGACAAATTTTCATATGACAAAATTCTTCCTTTTAGATAACCCAGTTTGCCTTGACCATTTTAGTTTAGTTTCTCGATAAACCAGATAATGTTGTAATTACTAGAGATTACTGTGAATGATGAAAGTTGGAAATTATTTTGATTTTGGTGTGGTGTTAGCTTATATAAAATTTTTGTATAGTGCCCACTTTTTTCCACATATGCGGACAAAATACACTTTAAAAAAAAAAAATACACTTTTTGGATCATAGAATAAAAAAGATAAAATTTTGAACATTTATGTAGAGCAATATCCACTAAATGTGCTCAAAGCGCTTTACAAAGGGTCCCTGGCTAACAGCAACACTTAACATGTAGGACGGGACATATTACAATTTTTTCGGACAAAGACACTGTTAACGGCCAGGTATTCATATTACACCAGAGTACGGTGAGAGAATGTGAGTAAAGAGTCTTTTCCAAGGACTCAACTATGCGCCAAGCAAGGCTTGAACCCAGGACTTTCCGATCCGAAAGCGAGTCATACCACTAGACCACATAGCCACATACTATTCACTTTTCATCCTGGGAAGGTTGGCAGGTCTGATATTCTTAAACTAGATTTTTAAAATTTTGATACTTCCTTTTTGTTTTGACCAAAGTTGTAATTTAATTTTACCCGGCAGACATCCCCACTAAAGTCTTGGTCGGCCATCAGGGTCGAGTCACGTGTTTACTTTACCCGTTCAACGAGGCCACACGTTATGAGCCCAACCACCTCCTGTCTGGGGGTTCGGACTTCTCTGTCATCCTGTGGGACATCAACTCTGGACAGAAGATTCACACCTTCACTGTGCATGGTGGGAGTCTGTCTCAGATGACTGTACCGCCTGCCAGCTGTAATGTAAGTGGTTGTTGAAGAAGAAGATGTAGAAGAAGAGGAGGTGGAGGAGTGATTTTTTGCACTTGTAATGTGGCTAATCTGAAGGTGTTTAAATGTTGTTGATGACAATCGTCTTTTGGATTTTACCCCAAGGATGTTTAATTCTTGATTCAATATTTCATTACTTTAATATTATTATTGTTATTATTATTATTATTATTATTATTATTATTATTATTATTATTATTATTATTATTTTATTATTATTATTATTATTATTATTATTTATTATTATTATTATTATTATTATTATTATTATTATTATTATTATTATTATTATTATTATTATTATATATTATTATTATTATTATTATTATTATTATTATTATTATTATTATTATTATTATTATTATTATTATTATTATTATTATTATTATTATTATTATTATTATTATTATTATTATTATATTATTATTATTATTATTATTATTATTATTTATTATATTATTATTATATATTATTATTATTATTATTATTATTATTATATTATTCTGTTTTCTGCGAAAAAGAAAGATCCAAAGTACTGAGTGAAAATTTAGATTTTAAAGTAAAAATTCAGATTGAATAAAACATCTAATCCTGTTTTGCTGACACAGTGGGTTGACATCGTTGTGTCAGGCCAGTAAACCCTGACCCTGCCTGTCATTGATAAAGAATAATAATACAAATTCCAAACCGTTTAGTCATCAACTCTGCGTGTTGAATCCGTTATCTCAGGAAGTCAGGTAGAGACTGCTCTAATAAAGACTAGGGTTAGAAGCGATCTTTTTTTTTGGGATCGTGGATTCCTCATACAGTAGAGTCAAGCTCTCCCCGGCCAGTTGGAGTTGTCGTACCGGTAAGGTCACGGGTTTGAGCCCCCATCGTTGCTGAGAAATTTTTCTTCTCTATAGTCTTCTGGCACTTACCTACTCACTTCATTTCTTGTTGTTATAAACCCTAACCCTGCCTGTCATTGATAAAGAACAGCTAATCCAAATTCCAAACCTTTTTGGTCCACAGCCCCGCATCCTGTCGTGTATTTGTTCCGTGGCCGGAGACCACTCGGTGGCCTTGCTGAGTCTTAAAGAACGCAAATGTCTGCTGCTGGCTTCACGTCACCTGTATCCTGTCAAGATGATCAAGTGGCGCCCTCTTGATGACTTCATGCTGGTCCACACCAAAGATGGAGTTGTTACCGTCTGGCAGATGGAAACAGGTGAGTTTCTTCTTCTTCTTCTTCTTCTTCTTCTTCTTCTTCTTCTTCTTCTTCTTCTTCTTCTTCTTCTTCTTCTTCTTCTTCTTCTTCTTCTTCTTCTTCTTCTTCTTTCTTCTTCTTCTTCTTCTTCTTCTTCTTCTTCTTCTTCTTCTTCTCTTCTTCTTCTTTCTTCTTCTTCTTCTTCTTCTTTTTCTTCTTCTTCTTCTTCTTCTTCTTTTTCTTCTTCTTCTTCTTCTTCTTCTTCTTCTTCTTCTTCTTCTTCTTCTTCTTCTTCTTCTTCTTCTTCTTCTTCTTCTTCAAGTACCAAGTCTATGCCAGACATCGGTGATCATGGTACGCCATTCATCTCTCTGATCAGATAACCTCAAAAAACTAATATTACTCTTCTCTTTCTTTGTCACCCCCTGCTGTTCAAACTATTCAAATATGTTTTTCGTGGTCTATCTTTACCCTTTTTAACTTCTATCTTTCCTTTGAGAGCAAGATGTTCAATACATTTATGTCGATTTAGGTGCCCTAAAAATTGCATTTGTCTTTTTCTTTTTGTACAAATTTGTAATAACCTTTTAGTTTCAGCTTGCTCAAATACTTCTTCATTAGTTTTCTTCTCTGTCCATGAGATTCTTAACATCCTTCTAAGAAACCACATTTCTGCTGCCTCCATTGGCCATCTCATATAATTTTGTCATGTTTGAATACCGACAGGCCACTTGGATCGGGTGATTGATGGAAAGACAGCAGAGGACGTGTTGAATAATTGTGATGAAAATGCTACCCCAGTGGAGGCCTTGACCAATCCCAGCATCACGCTGGTCCAGGCGCTCAAACGTCGCAATTTGGCCACGTTTAGAAACTTGGCCCATCAAAAACTGTTGGTAAGGGGTGATCCAAGTCGTAGATTAATTTTAACTCTCTCGACTTCACCCTCATTGAAAATCGAACAAATTTGTTTGACTTTCCATGCATATGAACTTGAGAGAGTTAAGATATTTCCAGGACGTCTGATTCTATCCTAGTAGGTGCGAAAGAGGTGATTTTGAGAACAATTTAACTCTCTCGAGTTCATATGCAATGGAAAGATGAGGGTGAATTCGAGAGAGTTAAAACATTTTATAAACAATGTGGCTTCTGTAATAACACTTCACATGTGGGTTTGGATGAAATGACTCTATCCACACCAAATAGCGGGATTGTGGTTGGTCTCTCCTGGTCACTGGTATAGAGAAGGAGATGGCTTTAATATAAGCTGGAATAAAATGAGACCACACTCAGACACCATTGTTATATATATATATATCAACACAGTCCTGACGATGGCTGTAAGGGCCTGAAACATTGATGTAGACTGACTCCAATATCGTGGTAAATATTACAATAATAATTCGTTCCATTGTTACATGTCGAGCACTAATCTTACCGTATTTGTATCTAACACAATTCAATATATATATATATATATATAATCTGTAAATGGTAACATTTTTATTTTTTATCAGAGTGCGGCCCACCCAAACCAGCCAAGCGCCAACAGCAAAAGAGAGTTGATTCGTCCGTCTGGCTTTCCTCTACTGATTCAAGGTGTCAAGACAAATTGCAGGGACCCTGATGCCCACGTGTTGTTCTTTGACACAGAAGCTCTCATTGGTGAGTCTGTGCTTCATTTACCACTGACTTCCTTTTGCTGGTTAGTCAATGAATGTCGTTAGTTCTCATTGGTGAGTCTGTGCTTCATGTACCACTGACTTCCTTTTGCTGGTTAGTCAATGATTGTCGTTAGCTCTCATTGGTGAGTCTGTGCTTCATTTACCACTGACTTCCTTTTGCTGGTTAGTCAATGATTGTCGTTAGCTCTCATTGGTGAGTCTGTGCTTCATTTACCACTGACTTCCTTTTGCTGGTTAGTCAATGAATGTCGTTAGCTCTCATTGGTGAGTCTGTGCTTCATGTACCACTGACTTCCTTTTGCTGGTTAGTCAATGATTGTCGTGAGCTCTCATTGGTGAGTCTGTGCTTCATTTACCACTGACTTCCTTTTGCTGGTTAGTCAATGAATGTCGTGAGCTCTCATTGATGAGTCTGTGCTTCATGTACCACTGACTTCCTTTTGCTGGTTAGTCAATGAATGTCGTGAGCTCTCATTGGTGAGTCTGTGCTTCATGTACCACTGACTTCCTTTTGCTGGTTAGTCAATGAATGTCGTGAGCTCTCATTGGTGAGTCTGTGCTTCATTTACCACTGACTTCCTTTTGCTGGTTAGTCAATGAATGTCGTTAGTTCTCATTGGTGAGTCTGTGCTTCATGTACCACTGACTTCCTTTTGCTGGTTAGTCAATGAATGTCATTAGTTCTCATTGGTGAGTCTGTGCTTCATTTACCACTGACTTCCTTTTGCTGGTTAGTCAATGAATGTCGTTAGTTCTCATTGGTGAGTCTGTGCTTCATGTACCACTGACTTCCTTTTGCTGGTTAGTCAATGATTGTCGTTAGCTCTCATTGGTGAGTCTGTGCTTCATGTACCACTGACTTCCTTTTGCTGGTTAGTCAATGAATGTCGTGAGCTCTCATTGGTGAGTCTGTGCTTCATTTACCACTGACTTCCTTTTGCTGGTTAGTCAATGATTGTCGTTAGCTCTCATTGGTGAGTCTGTGCTTCATGTACCACTGACTTCCTTTTGCTGGTTAGTCAATGAATGTCGTGAGCTCTCATTGGTGAGTCTGTGCTTCATTTACCACTGACTTCCTTTTGCTGGTTAGTCAATGAATGTCGTTAGTTCTCATTGGTGAGTCTGTGCTTCATGTACCACTGACTTCCTTTTGCTGGTTAGTCAATGAATGTCGTTAGCTCTCATTGGTGAGTCGGTGCTTCATTTACCACTGACTTCCTTTTGCTGGTTAGTCAATGAATGTCGTGAGCTCTCATTGGTGAGTCTGTGCTTCATGTACCACTGACTTCCTTTTGCTGGTTAGTCAATGATTGTCGTGAGCTCTCATTGGTGAGTCTTTGCTTCATTTACCACTGACTTCCTTTTGCCTGTCAGTCAATTAATGTCGTTAGCTCTCATTGGTGAGTCGATGCTTAATTTACCACTGACTTCCTTTTTGCTTGTCAGTCAATGAATGTCATGATGATTTTTGCTGTGAGATATTTTTGGTATTAGATTGTAGTTTTAATGTAGATTGCCAAGAGAAACAGTGTCTCTGTAAAAAAAAAAAAAAATTAATATTGCCTTCGTTGATTCCTTGGAAAAAGCTCTTTACTAAAATTCTGTCTCCTTACTCTGATATAAAATGAGTACCTCGCAATTAACGGTGTTGGTTCTGTTGACAAAATGATTGTAATATCACATAACAGGCATCATGTCCCATCCTACATGTTCCTGGTTGAAAGCAGTTCTTTATGATTGACTAATGCCCTATCCAAAGAGTAGTAAGCAATTTCTATTGTCCATTTCACGTTGTATAAACAAAATAAAGTCAGGCTCCAAGGACCTGAAAGTTCTGAATGATTACTTTCAAACTATTCTGATTGTTTTTTTTTTTTGTTGTATTTTTTTCATTTTCTTTTTAGTTCACCTTTTGACAGAGGAATACGCCTTGTTGTCACCTGCGGAACTGGAAGCGCGTGGGATGAACGTTTCTTTTGATTCACGGGGTCATTTCCCCACTGGGGATGGCAAAGATGCCCAGCAAAAGTTGGCAGGTGAGTTGAAGTGAATGCTTAAGCTGTTTGAAGCTTTGGACTGTTAAAAATGTCCTTTACAAAATGAATATGACAGTTTTAAAAGAGATCAAAAGCAGCAGTTTTTGGGCTCAAAACCCTTCTTCAGCCATAGTGACAGGAGAAGGGCTTTGAGTACAAAATATTCCATGTTTGGTATTTTGTTCTTTTTTTTTTTATTCTGAAAATGTATATATTTTTGTATATATTACTTTTTACAGGTCAGTGAAGTGAGGTGTGTACGACTAGTAAAAATAACAATAATCTGTTTTCAGTTTGAGCTAAACAGCGTGACTGTAAAACATTGAACAATTTGAAAAAGGATATTTCATCGGACAATGAAGGATTGTAATGTGTTTTTCTGGGTGGGGTTCCTGACCTCCCATAGTGGACAAGGAGGCACTTACTGTGTCTTTTATCCCTCTATATCTGTTATACAACATACTTTCTGTCTTTGTCTTGGAATGAGATTACTTGGTTTTGTTTTGACCCTGGCCGGATACCCTAGCTGGGAGGGAAACAGTCAAATGTAGAGTTAGAGTTTGGGGAGATTAATTTTTGTCTTGTAAATCATCTCTCTGTTATGCACTGTGTTTGTATTTTATATGTATATATAATTTGTAAACATTCGAGTGTGTTCCCCTTAGTGGGGACCTTTGCTTGTGTCAGGATGAGACATTTAGGTGATCTCAAACTAAGTACACTGATTGTAGTATGCTCTTGGAATCTACATCTGTTTCCTATTTGAACTAATTCCCTTTATCTTACTTGTTCTTGGGTACTTTGATTGTAATTGTTAATTTTGACCATCCCATTTTCCTCCTTTTTACTGGCGCTGACAGGACCTTAACGTGTTGCAAGCGCAGTAAAACCCTTAAAAAAACAAACAAAACAAACGAATATGTTTTCAAATAATGATGAAATGGGCATGGACATCTCCTGCATGTATTCAAAGACTTTCAAGTTCTATTGTGTGTCGTTTTGTTTTTGACAAATACAGGCTTGCCAACCAGTATAATTTATCATATTTTAATTTGCTTTGAGATCCAAAATTTTGTAATATGGGAATGTTGACAAAAATAATATATGCTGAATGCAGAAAGTCAGAGTTTGTAATTAAAGGGGCGAAAAATTGATATAAGTTGAAAAGTTGAAGGTCATTAAATTTCGTCTCCTCCTAGATGAGAATCTGAGTGGCCAGACAGATAATTGTCATAGGAATTGCAGGATTTTCCTTCCCTCTACCAGCTTGATAAGTCTTCATTAATTCGGTGAATGTTAAATTTTGATATATTGGATTTTTTAACATGTTGAAAATATTATTTTTTTTGAAAAAATATGAGAAAATGACCATAAATATTGGGGAAAATGGGATAAATCATTTCAAATGGTTGAGGTTGATTGGCAATTCTGCAAATAATTTTGCAGTAGAGAAGGCTCCATCATCTTTGTTGTTGTTTTTTAAATAGTAACATTTAAAATTTCTAACTTGAGATTGATACTTTTGTAAATCTCTACGTAAAAAATGTTGTTACCAATTCTGTGATTCGTTCGGAGTTGATTTGCTGTTACTGCTGCTGTCTTGGTGAAAATGATTTGGCATGCAGTTGCAATCAGATAATGAATGATAGAAACCATG
>NC_088366.1:4455205-4472705 GCF_034508935.2 Berghia stephanieae | reverse complement strand
CTTTAAAACCGGTTTTCTTCGTTTTCCAAATCCCGACTTAATACCGCTTCGATTGGTAGTAAATTGAGATATTGAAATCATATACAATTTTGGTTTTTAGTTTTTACTGCTCAATAAAATCTTATCCTCGTGAGTTATTTTACCACATAATGACATAAATCATATCAGTTTACTGTTACTGTTATGACCAACACAACTTTTTGGGAGGAATCGAAGTGGTAAAAAAATATACAGAACAAACAAAACCATGAATAAATCAAGAAAATCAACTGCCAATATGATCATAATGCACAGATAGATGCATATATGTACTTTTGATATTTATTAAAACTCTTGAGATACTGCCGCTGAGTTTTGAATAACACATTTTTTATTTAAGTGCACCGTAATTTACAAGTACTTAAAATTAGATCCACAATTTGTGATATCTAAAGAAAACTATTAACCACAGGAATATCAAATTTTCACTGATGTTTAGAGAGACAACTGATTTTTCAAATCAAAATAATAAAGTGAAAGAGTATGTTATTGTTTTCCCGCTATACAGACATATTATAAGACCATAAATATCCATAATTGCCCCAATTGGACACGGCACTGCCTGATACCAGTTGAACTCCAATGACCTCACTCAGGTAGTGAGCATGGAGGGTTATTGGTCCCTTGGGAGTTCCAACTAAAATAGCGCTGATTCCATGTAGTGCCAAGGAAAAAGAATGAAAGTGCCTGAAACTGGGCTCGAACCAGGTCACAGTGCAATGCCTTAACCACTGCCACTTCGCCCCCCTTGTTTGAGTTGTTTCAGATAGCTGTGAAAAAGGCATTAATGACACCACACACCGAGATGGTTTAAGGAATCTTACTCTGTGAAAAAGGCATTAATGACACCACACACCGAGATGGTTTAATGAATCTTACTCTGTGAAAAAGGCATTAATGACACCACACACCGAGATGGTTTAATGAATCTTGCTCTGTGAAAAAGGCATTAATGACACCACACACCGAGATGGTTTAATGAATCTTGCTCTCCACAAGACAGATTGCTACCAACACCTCAGTGTCAATTTTTTGTTGTTCAATTATTGACTGTTTTATTTTGTTTGCAGAAGACCCGGGAATTGCAAGGAAAAAAACAATTCAACGTAAAGTGCCCAATATTTTTTTTTCTTTTTTAGTTTGTTTAACAGTTATGTCTTCTTGAAATTAGTGACCACCAACCACGTATACACCATGTTGTTTTACCTGCATGAAATTACCTTTGAATTATTTTAATCTTCATACATAACACAGGGGTGCCAACTTTACGTAAAAAATGTGTATTCTAAAAATTACAAAAAAACAACTTCAGCTTTTATATAGCGCAATATCCACTTAATGTGTTCAAAGCGCTTTACAAGGGGTCCCTGACCAACAGCAACATGTAACATGTAGAACAAGACATGATGCCTGTTAGGCGATATTACTGGTTTTTTTTTTCCGACTGAGACAACGGTGTTAACGACCAGGTATTCATTTTACACCTGAGTACGGTGAGAGAATGTGAGTAAAGAGCCTTTTCCAAGGACTCAACTAGGCTCGAACTCGGGACCTTCCGATCCGAAAGCGAGTGTCATACCACGAGACCACACCGCCGTATTCTAATGCATTTTTGTTCATTGTACACATTTCGCTCAGGAGTGTATGGATTATTCATTTTAAAAAAATAATTATTTAAGCATTTTTAACTATCATACATTCTTTTAGTGTACTTGAACACTTTAACCTGGAAGTTCATATAGAGGGTTCAATATATTATTATTTGCCTCCCTATTGTGAAGCAAAGGCTGAAAATTGAATTGAATTCCTTTTTACTGCAAGTAAAAGTAGTCATTCAAATCCAAGAGGTTCATTGAGTCGTGAGTATTTGTTATTCCAGTTTTTGTAGCATTCAATTTGCAATGACAATTAACCAGTATATTTTTGACCAATCAAAACATGGAATTCGTGACACACCTTCACACGTGCTCTGACAAACATGGTTGGTTGTATATAAACAATAATAGGAATGAAATCGACATCTCTCTGATCATTGTTATTGTTTTTATACCACCAGTTGGGTGACTATAGTTATCACACGATTTTCTTGATCATATTATAAAAGTTTAATTTCACACATAGTTTTCTGTGTTGTTAGTCATCAAGCGGTAGAACAGTGGGTATTTTACTCATACACATACCATCGAAGGTAAAACATGTGTCAATCAATGCCATTTTTTACATTATGGCGACTGTCCTAAAGAGGCCTGGTTATTTAAGTGTCTATTGCTTTCTACCATTGGGATATGGCTCTAGTCTGTTGTATGGAGATCTGCAAAATATGTGTGCTTGTGTAAGAAAAAAAAAATGATAAAATGAATATTTTTCTCCATAAATTTTCACCAATTTTTTTGTTTGTTTGTTTGTTTGTTGTTTTTTTTTTTTATTTTAAAAGGACACTCATAATTCTTTTAATTCATTTATTTATTCATATATTTTTTTTTTCATTAAGATTTAGAAATTTGGAATCCATTGAACCAGTGTTGGTCCTTGAATAAATTGAATTCGTGAATTCTTTCTCCTGAATTAATCTCCTGATTCCCTCCCCCAGTATTTTAACGACCAGCAACTGTTGATTTCCCTTCCACTTCCACCCTCCACCTCCCCCCCCCCCCCTCAACTTATCCACCCTCTCAGTAGTTTGATTTGGTAATACATGGCCTTAAAACGTTTAGCTTAAGTGTTCTTTAGACAAGTAAGCTATCCCATGATATTTAACAAAAACTCTTATGATCTCTCTCTCTCTCTCTCTCTCTCTCTCTCTCTCTCTCTCTCTCTCTCTCTCTCTCTCTCTCTCTCTCTCTCTCTCTCTCTCTCTGTCTTTCTCTCTTCACCTGAAAAAAAAAGTCCGAGCTGTTTTGTCAATGTTTCATTTTTCCTCACTCAACTCTAGAACTCAACTTTGTGCTGTCTGCTGACCCTAGAGATAATTACTACTGTTAAAAGTGAAACGAAAACTTGAGCTTCTACATGCGGCTATGTGGTCTGGTAGACACTCCCTTTTGGATTGGAAGGTCCTGGGTTCGAGCCTCACTCTGTGCATAGTTGAGTCCTTGGAAAAGACTCTTTACTCACATTCTCTCACCATTCTCAGGTGTAAAATGAGTACATGGCTGTTAACAGCGTTGTCTTTGTCGGAAAAAAAACTGTAGTATCCCCTAACAGGCATCATGTCTTGTTCTAGACGTGACGTGTTGCTGTTGGTCAGGGACCCTTTTGTAAAGTGCTTTGAGCACATTTAGTGGATATTGTACTATATAAAAGCTCAAGTTGTCGTATTTCATTATTATAGATTGACCTATTAAGAATTTGCTTTTTGACCAACAGTAAAAATGAATCAAGTTTGGAGAATGTAATTGATAATGCACGGTAAAGGGAATCAAGCATGGACATTGGTTGTTCATTCACGGGTTAAAATTCAAATATTTTGGAGGTCAAGGACAGGTTGGCAAAAATTAAAATGAGTTCTCGGAGATTGTGGTGGGAAAACACTTTCGTTTTTGTATTTTGTTTTTTTTTTCTAAATTTTCTTTGTACCAAGTTTTAGTTTATTTTGATATTTAAAAAAAAAAAGTTTTCTATCTCTTTTTTTTTTTTTTCGTTTCTATTGTTGACCATTATCCTTTTCTTTTCTTTCTTTATTTTTAAAAATTTATATCTCTTCTCTTCTTTTCTTTTCTCCTCTGTCCTTTAATTGTAAAGCGCTTTGAACACATTGAGTGGATATGGTTCTATATAATGCTCAAGTTTTTAATTAGATATCATGCCTATAGTCAGTATTGATAATGGTGTTTGGTGGAAGAGAAACAAATCAGGGAATCCTGCAAGGATCAAATTAAGACATGAAGGAGCAGGTACCGGTGTAAGATAAGGAACTTAACAAGTGTGTTTAACTCACTCAATCCTCGAGATGTTTGCTACATTTCGAAATTGCAAAAAAATGTATTACAAAATGAGCATGTACATAGATGGTTTTATTCAACTATCATTCACATGTAAAAACTAAAAACATGAGCTTTGATACTATGGCTATAATTTGTCTCAGAAAAAATGTAATAAATAGGCATGAGGTAAAAGTAACCCGGGTAAACTACGGATATAGTCGGTGTTAGGGTTGAGTGAGTTAAAAGGTGTCAGATAAAGCTAGAAAGAAAAATACAAAAAAAATAAAACATCTCAAAAAATCAGTCGACCTCGACTGATTTGGGGATGGTTTTTTTTTAGCCTCTGGTCATGTGATATGAAACTCTGGCTTCCGACCAATGTGTTTGAGATTGGAGTTCCATTCCTGTGCTGGGAGTGGTGCAAAGTTGAATATTGTAAATGGCTTTTTATTGGTGATTTTTTTCTCTCCCTGTATTCCGTTTAAAGTAAGTTCCTGGTGGGAAACAGGGTTTTATCTAAATAAATAATTTTTGTTGTTGATTGTGTCAGGGCTCACCAGTGTCATGTCTCTTCCTACATCCTAAAGGTTGCTGTTGACTTGGGACTCCTTGTAAAATGTTTTGAGTACATTTTGTGGATATTTCACTATATAAAATATTATGTTTGCTTTCTTTTCGGGTGTGTGCTTCATAAATTTTTTTTTTTCTTTTCTCAGGACTTTTAGCCATAGCCAAGGAGAAGGCCGAGAACGTCAGCCAGAAAATTCAATCCAAAATCGACGTTGCGGGAAGCGGTTCCAGTCCCTCCCACAATGCATCAGCCCAGGCACAGAAGAAGACGGGATCGAGCAGAGGGGAGTCGAAGCGACCAGAAAACATCATAATAACAGTAGGCTTGTTTTATTTATTTGTTTGTTTTTTTTAACCCTCTCCTAACCACCCATAGGAAAATCGTCACATTCGTTACGATGCAGCCAACAATTTTTTTATTCTGATTTCATTTTGTTATAGTTATAACTATAAAAACTCGCCCCTGTATTACAGAGCTCATTAAAAAAAAAAAAAAAAAAAAAAAAAAAAAATATATATATATATATATATATATATATATATATATATATATATATATATATATATATATATAATATACTCATTGCTATACTGTTTGAAAAATCTATTTTTGTGTTGGGTGATTATGAGGTTTCAGGTAAATTTATAAAAATAACTGGTAAGGGGAGAGTTAATGAAATATTTGATTGTAAAGCATGTTATAGTTTACTACATATACACAGCCCAGTTCTTTATACAGATGACATTTTGGGGCAGCATGGCTCAGTGGTACAGTCTTTGCTTCGTACCCGTAAGGTACCGTATTCGACTACCCACTGCGTTCTGTGGCCAAGCAAGTCACTTCGCCTCAGCTCAGTTTGTGGCGCTGAGGCCTGGGTCATTCCAGTCGTCCCTTGGAATAGAACATTTTAAAAAATTTCCCCTTGGGGATGAATAATGGGAATTTTTATTTTTTTTAAATTTTAATTTTATTTTAAAGAAAAAATAAACTTGAGGTTTTTTTTTTGTTATCCTTAGGTTCAAACTGGTATTCTGTTGGGATAAAGAAAAAAAAAACCCAACCAAATTAGGCCTTTTCATTAGATGCTGTTGCCTAGGCATTCCATGAATGAATATAGATAATGCAGCATCATGTTTTGTCATACATGTTAAATGTTGCTGTTGCCTAGGCATTCCATGAATGAATATAGAAAATACAGCATCATGTTTTGTCATACATGTTAAATGTTGCTGTTGCCTAGGCATTCCATGGATGAATATAGATAATGCAGCATCATGTTTTGTCATACATGTTAAATGTTGCTGTTGCCTAGGCATTCCATGAATGAATATAGATAATGCAGCATCATGTTTTGTCATACATGTTAAATGTTGCTGTTGCCTAGGCATTCCATGAATGAATATAGATAATGCAGCATCATGTTTTGTCATACATGTTAAATGTTGCTGTTGCCTAGGCATTCCATGAATGAATATAGAAAATGCAGCATCATGTTTTGTCATACATGTTAAATGTTGCTGTTGCCTAGGCATTCCATGAATGAATATAGAAAATGCAGCATCATGTTTTGTCATACATGTTAAATGTTGCTGTTGCCTTGGCATTCCATGAATGAATATAGAAAATGCAGCATCATGTTTTGTCATACATGTTAAATGTTGCTTTGCCTAGGCATTCCATGAATGAATATAGATAATGCAGCATCATGTTTTGTCATACATGTTAAATGTTGCTGTTGCCTAGGCATTCCATGAATGAATATAGATAATGCAGCATCATGTTTTGTCATACATGTTAAATGTTGCTGTTGCCTAGGCATTCCATGAATGAATATAGAAAATGCAGCATCATGTTTTGTCATACATGTTAAATGTTGCTGTTGCCTAGGCATTCCATGAATGAATATAATAATGCAGCATCATGTTTTGTCATACATGTTAAATGTTGCTGTTGCCTAGGCATTCCATGAATGAATATAGAAAATGCAGCATCATGTTTTGTCATACATGTTAAATGTTGCTGTTGACTAGGCATTCCATGAATGAATATAGAAAATGCAGCATCATGTTTTGTCATACATGTTAAATGTTGCTGTTGACTAGGCATTCCATGAATGAATATAGAAAATGCAGCATCATGTTTTGTCATACATGTTAAATGTTGCTGTTGCCTAGGCATTCCATGAATGAATATAGATAATGCAGCATCATGTTTTGTCATACATGTTAAATGTTGCTGTTGCCTAGGCATTCCATGAATGAATATAGATAATGCAGCATCATGTTTTGTCATACATGTTAAATGTTGCTGTTGCCTAGGCATTCCATGAATGAATATAGATAATGCAGCATCATGTTTTGTCATACATGTTAAATGTTGCTGTTGCCTAGGCATTCCATGAATGAATATAGAAAATACAGCATCATGTTTTGTCATACATGTTAAATGTTGCTGTTGCCTAGGCATTCCATGAATGAATATAGAAAATGCAGCATCATGTTTTGTCATACATGTTAAATGTTGCTGTTGCCTAGGCATTCCATGAATGAATATAGAAAATGCAGCATCATGTTTTGTCATACATGTTAAATGTTGCTGTTGACTAGGCATTCCATGAATGAATATAGATAATGCAGCATCATGTTTTGTCATACATGTTAAATGTTGCTGTTGCCTAGGCATTCCATGAATGAATATAGAAAATGCAGCATCATGTTTTGTCATACATGTTAAATGTTGCTGTTGCCTAGGCATTCCATGAATGAATATAGATAATGCAACATCATGTTTTGTCATACATGTTAAATCTTGCTGTTGCCTAGGCATTCCATGAATGAATATAGATAATGCAGCATCATGTTTTGTCATACATGTTAAATGTTGCTGTTGCCTAGGCATTCCATGAATGAATATAGAAAATGCAGCATCATGTTTTGTCATACATGTTAAATGTTGCTGTTGACTAGGAACCCCTTGTAAAGTCCTTTGAAGCAAGTTTAGTGGATATTAGGCTGTATATATATATATATATATATATATATATATATATATATATATATATATATATATATATATATATATATATATATATATATATATATAAATTATCAAAAGGAAAACCATGAAATAATGGTACTCGACTTTTTGATAAAAGGAGCTATTTATATAATATTTCAAGTTTGTAACTGCTGTATATTTTATGAATATTTTATTTTATTTAATTATATTTGATGTTTATTTTGCTTTTAATTATCTTCGTATTTTCATCAATTAGTTCATGCCAGTGTATAAATCTGTGCTAATATAACGATGAATGATGTGTAACATTATGATAATTTCCGCTCAGGATCAATAAAGTATATCTTATCTTATCTTCTACAATATTGTTTCGAGCGTTCGTTCTCGTCGGGAAATCTTGATTGAGCTTTTTTTTTAGCTTTTTTTAATATAGCGCAATATCCACTAAACGTGCTCAAAGCGCTTTACAACGGGTCCTGGCCAACAGCAACATTTAACATGTAGGACGGGATATGACGCCTGTTAGGTGAGTACGGTGAGAGAATGTGAGTAAAGAGCCTTTTCCAAGGACTCAACTATGCGCCGAGCGCGAGGCTCGAACCCATCCGAAAGCGAGTGTCTTACCACTAGACCACATAGCCGCACTTGTCTAATACTTGAAATATTTTGTATATTGACTTTGACCGTTTGTGTTTGTAACCATCCAGGAGTCCCTGAGTATGGCCATTGGAGAACTGTTCATGTCGTGTTTGCACGCCTGGGGCCTGGACGTCATGCTGGACGAAATCTGCCTCAATAAACTGGGCCTGCACAAGCCTCGATGTCCCATCAGCTTTGGCCTTCTGTCCCGGGGAGGTCACATGTCCTTGATGCTGCCAGGATGGCATCGAGCTAGGAATGGACCAAATAATGCACCTGGCAAAAGTTTGTAAAAATAATATAGTTTCTACACTGGGTTGGGGTGGCGTCTTTTGACCTCTGTTGATAGAAGGGGATGTCACTCTTGCTGTATCTTCTATCCCCTGTATCCGTTTTCCTTTTTCATGATCCTTTATGCTTTTGTCTTGGAATAAAATTACTTGGTTTTGTCCTGGCCCTGACCAGGTCTGTATTTGAGAAACGGATGTTTGTGTATGTATTAGTTTTGGGAGATTTTTTTTTTCCTTGTTAAACTCTCTTATGTACTGTATTTCTTTTTTTTTTTTTTAAATTTTTATTTTGGTTTGGTTTGTTTGATTTTAATATAATGTCTTGTAAACATTTGAGTACATTCCCCACATTTGGGATCACGTTGCTGTGTCTGGATGGGACGTTTTGATGATCTCAAATAATGTATTTCAATAGATTGCTTTTGGAGTTTAAATCTAGTCCCTATTTGATTTCAGTCCCATTTGTCTTACATTTTCTTCGGTTCTTTTTTAAAATTACTTTTTAGAGTCTAAGAATCAATAAGATAGAAATAACAATATCAGAACAGAACAATGGGTGTCATCTTAACCCTCTCCATACCAATCATAGGAATATCGTCACATTCGTTACGATGCAAACAACAATTTTACCATTCTGATTTATTTGTACACCACATTTTTTTATTTTTGTTTATCTCAAAAATCAAGATCGATTTCAAAGGTCAACTCTTTTTTTTTTTCTTTTTCACCCGTCTATTTTTAATGGAAGTGAAAGTTGATTAGGCAGAGCACTTTAACATGAGATATTGGGTACTGGTGCTGAAATGACCTTAGAGTATTTTATTCGCTGTTAACTCTCCTTACCGATGATTTTCAGGATTTTCCTAAAAATGTCAGGCTTACCAATCAGAAAAATTGTTTTTTTTTTTAAACTCAAACAATCTCTCTACAAAACAACTTTATGATGTTCTTATTGGTTATAAAAAGATATTTGTGATGTGCAAAATAAATCTGTATAAGAAAAAATATATATTGTGTTGTAACAAATGTGACGATTTAGCTGTAGGTGGTCAGGAGAGGGTTAAACCCCAAAATCTTAAGAAAAACAGTAAAAGTCATTATCTATAACATCTCTTTTCACTTTTTAATCTTAAAAATCTTTCAGCCTCGCCCTTACCATCCCGTGTAGTCCCCCAGCCATCCATTGACCAATCAGCCGACAAGCTGTCATCATCACTGTCTTCGTCACCCAAACCCCCTCGACCCCCACCCCCCAGGAAATCCCCAAGCACCATGGCCAAACGACAACAAGCCTACGAGTTTTCAACCAAGGTATTTTAAAAATTCAATTGAATTTTCATAAACTGTAAGAACGTACTATATCTCCCCGCCTTTTAAATTTTTTTCCCTTTATCTTTAACTTTTCTTTTCTTTGCGGCGATTTGGTCTTGTGGTATGACATGTGATGATGCACTCAGTGTATAGATGAGTCCTTGGAAAAGGCTCTTTACTCACATTCTCTGACCATACTCAAGTGTAAAACAAGTACCTGACCGTCTGCATTTTATTGATGCTTTGTGTTTAAGGTCTCTTTACTGGTTGGAGATCAGAATGGACAGAAAACAATCTCAATAAGAACAATTTCAGAAGAATAGCAGAAAGGAATAAAATGTGATCACTTTCCATTCAAAAGATAATATATTCAAAAGCTCATATTTTCCTGACATGATCGGTATGTTGAATACACTGGAACAATAAATCAAGACAGCTAAAACGCAGAAGAGTTTTGTAAGCTTATTGAGAGCCCACTTAAGCCTCATCTATATATATCTGTATGTGTTGAGTTTATGCTGAAGATGTCTGGTATTCTTTGAAAAACAAAGCTTTAATTTCACTGCCCAAGAACCAAAAGAGTAGATTTAAAAGATTCACTAGTGGCGGCCATTGAGGTGAAGGTGTTTGATAAGTAATTCCAGTCACAGATGGCATGCAGGAAGAACAAGTATCGGTAAGTAATTCCAGTCCCAGATGGTATGCAGGAAGAACAACATATGCTTCTTGTTTGACAACACGACCAAAAAAACATCAACACCACCATTCTGTATCTGGTTTTGTGCGTGTTTTTCAGTACTGTACATGTCTTGTTTAAGACCAAAAAAACATCAACACCACCATCCTGCATCTGGTTTTGTGCGTGTTTTTCAGTACTGTACATGTCTTGTTTAAGACCAAAAAAACATCAACACCACCATCCAACAGTTGCGATTTCAAGGATTGAATTAAAATGCTCGCCTGTTATTCCAGTGGCCATATTAAAAATTTTTTTTAAAAATTAAGGTTTTAAAAATAAAAAATAAAGTAAAATAAGATAAAATTCTCTTTATTCATCTCAACGGGGAAATTTGTCTCTAGGATCTATTCCAAGGGAAGACTGGAATAACCTAAGTGTTAGCCGCAGTGCAGCGCCACAAATTGAGCTAGGGTGAGGTGACTTGCTCAAGGCCACCAGCGCAGCGGCGGGTGATCGAACTCAGTACCTTTCGGGTATGAACTACTGACCGTACTGCTGAGTCACGCTGCCCCCTTCATGGTACCAACACACAAAACTCATGATAACATCTACAGTCTGTTTGCTGGACTTACTGGAAAACTAATCAACCAACTGCTGGTCTAAAAACAACAAAGAGCCCCTAGTGACGTCAACGTCATTCACTCTATGGATTATCTTGTTTATCTTTACCTTTACCAGCTGCGATGGCAAATCTCTAGTGCTGTGACAACCAACACCTGCTGTCCGTCATCTCCGTGGCCAACACCCTGATGGGGATGAGTCGGGCTGGTTTCCTACAGCACGGACAAGTCAGGTGAGAATTAATGTACACAGCTATATTGTATTGACACTTACAGTTGGGATTTGTTGAGCTTTCTTGTATAGCGTAATATCCACTAAATGTGCTCAAAGCACTTTACAAGGGGTCCCGGACCAACAGCAACACTTAACATGTAGGACAAGACATAACGCCTGTAAGGCGATATTACAATTTTTTTTTCGGACAGAGACAACGCTGTTAACGACCAAGTACTCATTTTACACCTGAGTATGGTGAGAGAATGTGAGTAAGGAGACTTTTCCAAGGACTCAACTATTCGTCAAGCAAGGCTCGAACCCAGGATCTTCCAATCAGTCGGAGGTGAAATTTTTGGATTTGGATTTTTTTTCATTTTGTGAAGGAATATGCTTCCCAAAGCATTTTAATCTTTATTTGAAGTAAATCGGGTGATTTTCATGAAGTTATGGTCAGATGTATGGGAAAGGTATCCAGCAAATTTTCTAAAATTTCATACTTTTTCAACATGACTAGCTGTAAAAAATATTTAGAAGTGAAATTAAGATTTGGTATTTCCCGAAGATGTAAAAAAGGGGTTGATTTTATCATTTATGACAAGAACTCATTTTGATAAAAATTGACCTTCTAACTAAACTTGGCAATATTTCAGTTCAAACATTTTCACAATCCGACTGATTATGTCATGCACTGTAACATATATGAATTATTTATTTGCCATATTAAAAAAAATTCTGTCTCTTAAGTACGGAGAACATTATTTGTCCGCTGTACTCGGAACAGTCGCGTTTTAAAAACATGGCTAGAAAACTTGTCTTTCAAATATCGCCCAATTAGAATGACCCTCATCCTGCCATAAACTCTCAAACCTGGGCCCTCCTGAAAGTAATATATAAAAGCTCATTTTTTTTTTTTCTAGAAGACAAATACCATCCTAGAATTTCTGAAATATTCCATGTCAAGCCGGTCCCAAATCAATTAGAGTTCAGTGCTGTAAAACCCTAGTTTTAATCAATATTGAACTATTGGTTGTTCAGTGAAATCCACAATGTATAAAACTCAATACCAAATATAAAATTGGTTTGGTTTCTCTTTCATTTTTCATTTTTCTACCCCCCAACCTTCGGCAATGAAGAGTCCACACCAATTCTGTGTCATCCAACCAAGGCATTTTGGTCTACGAGACGGATAGTCAGGACAGCAGTGATGGCGGATCGGATGAAAACCCAAACAACTCCACCGTCCAAGCACAAGTAAAGCAGGTGAGAAAACCAACACAACGAAACAAAAAACACCCCCAAAACCATGGGTTAGAATGTGTACCTAAATGAAACTAATAGATATGAGCATTTATATATTGCATTTTCTAGTGAGCTTCATAATGTATCGTTTATTCCCCAGCGGGCTGCATGGAATCATGTTTCCATTTTATGCAGTACCGGTTGCCTGTAAGGTATCCTTTTTGTACTACCACTCTTAATAAATACGTCAATGCCTATAGCAAGGTACTCATTCATTCCTGAGTCGAGTACAGTAATGTGTGTAAAGTGCCTTACTCAGAGGAACAACATTGGGACCAGAAATTTCCCAATATCACCATCACCCATCCAGCCACTGTTCATGCTTAACATTGCTTGACCTTTTTTGAAATGACATTCAGTACATTCAGTACAAGTTGCCTCTAAATTGTCTTATTTATATTTCATCATCATCATCATCATCACCATCATTGTTGTCATTCCACAGGGCTGGAGTCTTCTGGCAGCCTTACACTGTGTCCTCCTGCCAGAGATGGTGGGACCACAAAACTACAGGTGTCCCCAGCTGGAGATGTTGGCAAGGAGATGGCAAGACAGATGTCTAGAGGTAGGTTGTACATATTACAGCTTATTTGGATGAATTGGAATTTTTTTCTCTCTTGTTTTGGACCATATGACACTCACTTTCGGATCGGAAGATTCCTGGGTTCGAGCCTTGCTAGGTGCATAGTTGGAGTCCTTGGAAAGACACTTTACTCACATTCTCTCACCGTACTCAGGTGTAAAATGAGTACCTGGCCGTTAACAGCGCTGTCTCTGTCGGGAAAAATGTATTATCGCCTAATGGGCGTCATGTCTCATTCTACATGTTACGTGTTGCTGTTGGTCCGAGACCCTATGTAAAGCGCTTTGAGCACGTTTAGTGGATATTGCGCGCAATTTTTTTTTTCTCAATAAACAGACCTGTCAAATGTCTGACAATATGGCCACAATCTTTTTACTCTTTTCATCACTGTGTTGCCCTCTGCAATATTGTAAGCATTATTAACATAAAACATAGATGCCTTGCATTCTGTGAGAAATTTTGAGAGAATTTTGTCAGCTGCCATTTGCATAGTCCTTGAGAGTCATAAGACCCATGGAGCCGAAATTTATCCTGGTTTCTTTAGCTTAAACCGAACAGTAGCAATTGCTTGATATCCTTTGTCTATCGCAAAGTACTTTCAGCCTGATCTAACAGATCCAGCTACCCAATCAATCATTGTTGGGTGGACAGGATGGTGAGAAAAAAAATCCACTTCACCCGGTATTGATCTCTTTCCCTTTTCATGTAAAGCGAGTGAATTACCAACCGTGCATTACAGTTGACGGGTAAATCTGGCAGAACGTTTTTTTCAATAAACTAGCGTCCTATCCAAAGGTAGCAAGCAATACCTCTTTCCTTTTCATGCAATCGAAATTGAGATAAACTCCGGACGACTAAGGCTAAGACTTGGGTATCCAGTCTCCCCGAAAGTCGAACATCCGGTTGGGTATGAATAAAGGGAATTTATTAATTAACCATCATGTGATTTCTCATTTTAGCATCGCTATTTTAAAAATTATAAATTATTTTTCGTTCATTCAGATCCGAGAGGCAGCCCAAGCCTTGCTGTTAGCCGAACTTCGAAGAATTAATCCAGATGGTCGAAAGAGCCTCCTTGACAAATGGGCTCCTTCCTTACCCTCATACGTGGATCCAGAGTTATCTCTCTTGAGTAATGCTGCTCAGCATGAGGGCGCCGACTATGACTTTGATGAGGAGGACGGTATGATGATAGGTAAGAAACGCTAGACATAGGCGTGTCCTCCAATCAGTGTAAGACAATATGTGTCAGTGCATGACATAATCAGTCGGATGGTGAAAAGGTTTGAACTGAGATATTTCCAAATTTAGTTAGAAGGTCAATTTTTATCCAAAATGAGTTCTGGTTATAAATGATTAAATCAGCCCTTTTTGTACATTTTAGGGAAATATGAAAGCTTAATTTCCCTTCTAAATATTTTTTACAGTCAAGTTGAAAAAGTATGACATTTGAGAATAGTTGCTGGATACCTTTCCCACACATAACTTCATGAAAAATCACCCGATTTACTTCAATTAAAGATTAAAATGCTCTGGAAACGATATTCTTTCAGGAAATGAAGAGAAAAAAAATTACAAATCCAAAATTATCACTTTCCGACTGATTATGTCATGCACTGACACAAATCTGTAGTTCGCCTAACCGGCAGATGTGTTGTTAGGTGTGATTTTTATTGATTTCTAAAGCAAAGGTCTGGGATATTTTTATAGTCATTTTAATAAAGTTTTATTCTATATTGTGATACAAATTTCTTGGAAATTCATGAGGATTTTTTTAGATAAATTAACATTGTAGTGTTGTAGATCCCAGTGTTTGAAGAAGAAGAAGAAGAGTGATCAGTCAAAACAAGCAAAGTAATCAATATTAATCCTAGCTTTTTTTCCCATAAATTCTTTTTTTCTGTCCACTGGTACTATCCAAAAGGTAGCAAGCAATTGTTACTGATTATTGCATGTGACAGATATCCTGTTATGAATACTTTAATCAACAATTAATTGTTGGAAAAAGGTATTTCGGCTTAGATGCTGTTGTCGTTATGTATGGTCCAATTTCAATCTAAGGCACAAAATTTTGAATTACGACAATTGTTTAGTTTTTAACCCATTCAACCACTACATGTATGGAGAATAGGAAAACACTTCCATTTATCAGGCAGGCTTTTGAGTAAAAAAAATAAATAACTAGAGCTTTTATATAGCGCAATATCCACTAAACATGCTCAAAGCGCTTTACAAGGGGTCCCTGACCATCATCAACATGTAACATATAGAATGAAATATGGCAGCACCTGTTAGGTGATATTGCTATTCTTTTTCGGACAGAGACAACACTGTTAACATTTTACACTTGAGTATTGTGAGAGAGTGTGAGTAAAGAGCCTTTTCCAAGAACTCAACTATGTGCAGATCGAGGCTCAAACCCAGGACCTTCTGATCTGAAAGCGAGTGTCATACCACAAGACCACATAGCCGCACAGACCACATAGACTAATAATCATGGGTGCTAAGATATCCAGCTTAACCGGATTTCCGGCTATTTGAAAGGAATTTTAATTTAATTTCTGGCATTTAGATCTCAACCTAATACATACCTGCCTAGTACTGCCAAAAATTTGTCGAATTATGAATTTTTGGCTCCAGCTACAGAGCTACATTCGTCTCTTTGACTCAATATATCTTGTTGAAAAGGAAAATTTAGTTCCTTAGATCCTGTCTTGAGGCCTTTGAAGCATTTGTGGATCATGGTGATGGCAAATTGTTTATTTGTAAAGCTATTCAAAGTGAATTTTCTATTATTTCCCCTTGGAAATTATGATTTTTTGACATTTCAAGGAGGCAGCTCTGAACAGGTCACATTTCAAAATGAGTTTCTGACTCTTTGAATTTGCTGGAAATGGATTTCAGGCTTTTATTGGCTTGACCTGCTTGTACATTGTATTTCTGGCTTTTAGAAAGGAATTTTGATTTATTTCCGGAATTTAGATCGCCTCACCAAAATACCATTTAGAGGCAACAGGTCACATTTTAAAATAAGTTTCTGACTTTTTGAATTTGCTGGAAATGGATTGCAGGATTTTTTTTTTTGGCCTGACCTATTTGCACCCATGGTGATAATAGTATACATGCGTTTTGCATTACCTGTTGTCTTTGAGTATGTAGGGCCTTAATGATCCTGATGGATTCCTGCATAGATTAATTATTACATTACATATTATACAATGACTCACTCTTTACTTGACCTAGTCAGAAATGAATATGGTTTCAATGGTATTCCTCCAGAAAACCTAGGTCAAGGTTACGATTATGTCCAGGATAATCCTGCTTCTTTACTTTACAGATCGTATTGTCAAGTGGACAGAGTTTGATTTTGTTCTTGATGTTTGAGTGTTTTTGTATCATTAAAACAACAAAAATTGATCTTTTCAGGGGAGACCTCACCAACCAGCAAACAACTGTCTGTGTCGTTTGAGAGTCGCAGGAAGCAGGCAACAGCCATTGTGATGCTTGGGGTAATTGGGGCCGAGTTCGGCCATGAGATGGAACCGAGCAGAAGCCGACAACAGAACGAGGACCTAAAGGGGGCAAAGGGCAAATCAGGGACCATGGATGGGTTTAGTCTGACCAACTACTCCCTAGCCAGACACACAAGTGAGTATGCTGGAAATCGGAGTTATTCTTATGTCAGTTTCTCAATTCTTGGGGGGAAAAAACAACTGTAATCACCGGAGCTGTCTTTACTCTTTTTGTCTCTCCTTTACCAGAATTGAAACTTGTTGAAAAATGGTGTACCGATCACTTGTGTTAATAATGATGAAAAATATAAAGATAGAGATATGCCAAATGAAAACAAAGAATGAAAATACTTCTTTGAGATTGAAATCCTGGACACACCTGCTAAGAGAGAGGGATGAGGGAATTACCACATTTGTGCTGAACCTGAAAGGAACCAAACTCAGAACCCAACTGGAACAGCACCCCCTACCAGGCTTCCCCTATGGGATGAATAAAGGGAATTTTATTTATTTATTTATTTATTTATTTATTTATTTATTATTTATTCCTCATCTTAAAACTTGAGCTTTTATATAGCGCAATATCCACTAAACGTGCTCAAAGCGCTTTACAAGGGGTCCCTGGCCAACAGCAACACATAACATGTAGGACGAGACATGATGCCTGTCAGGCGATATTACAAATTTTTGGGATAGAGACAACGCTGTTAATGGCCAGGTACTCATTTTACACCTGAGTACAATGAGAGAATGTGAGTAAAGAGTCTTCTCCATGGACTCAACTATGCGCCGAGCGAGG